>NC_138906.1:113559063-113731965 GCF_965231255.1 Vanellus vanellus | reverse complement strand
CCCCCCCCCCCCCACTCCATGCCGGCGCGGCCGCTGCCGTGTCACCGCTCCGCTCGGGAGGCCCGGCCCTGGAGTAGCGGGGCCCGGGGAGGGGGAGTCGCTCTCCTGTCATTTCTGTGGCCGCCGGGTCCTTCTCCGTGAGGTCTCCCTCTGGCTGCAGCGGGTAGGAGAAGCCCCGAAGCGGGCGATTGAAGCCTTGCCGCCGTGCGAGGGCAGCGGGGAGGGGAGAGAAGTCGCCTCCCGTCTGGCCTTTTCCACCCTCCCGCGCCGCGGAGGGCCGGCTGCGGGCGCCTGTCAGAGGCCGGCCCCGGCCCCGCCGGTATCCCCGCGGGGGCCGATGCGCTTTTGCACCATCACTCCACGGGTGCGCGAGTAGGCGATGTGCGGGCACTCGGCAGCCTCTCCCCGACGCAGCCTGGCAAAGGGCTCCCCGCCCTTTCCCCCAAGTTGTCGTGTTTCAGGCAGGTTCTCGGTGCGTTAAACAGGCAGCTCGCTCCTTTCTTGGGGATTGAAGTAAAGGAATGTGCGCATTTGGGAAGTTTCTGTGTATTGGGTGTTGCGCGCCGACCGCATGACTGTGGCCGGCATGATATGCTTCTGTCAAAATAGGTCCCGGTTAGTGCTGTTATCATGTGGGGTTTTTTCTCTCGTAATAAATTAGCTAGTTGTGAAAAGGAAGGCTCTTCCAAAGGTGACTGATCTTTGAAAGGTAGGGGCATAAAGAAAAATATGATGGAATAAGTAATCTTCAGTAGTATCCTGTGTTTATATTTTATACCCATAAAGGGCATTGAAAACAATCTCAGAACGTTTCAGATTTAGGATCAGCAGTATTAGACTTTTTTTTTTTAAAGCAATTAATGTTATCTGAACTTAGGTTTTAAATTTTGTGTCTAGTGTCAGCACATATACTTGCCTAATCCTGTGAAAGTTTCTATTTTATTTTCCATTTTTAGGAGACTCATTTTCATTGTTTTAGAGGGACAGAATGCAATTTATGATGTTATGAAAATCTTTAAATGGACAACTAGATCAAATTATTGTTTGTATTGGAGAACACTGTATTCCCCCAAAATACCTTTGGCTGGCCTGGCTTTTAGGAATAAAGCTTAAGTCTTGTTTATCAAAGAGATTTTTAACAAACTATACTTGTTTTATTGATCCATCAAATCAATTAAAAACCAAAATCTGTCTGATCACACATATTAATTTCTTGACAACTTCAATTTTTAAATTGCACATTCGTAGTCAGGATCAAAACCATAGCGGGAACTTATATTTTTCACTTCTGTTTTGGTTGTTAAAATGCTGCCAGGTCTGGCTGCACTTAAATTTCAATACACTGTATTATTGCAAGAACAGGTTGGAGGAAAATGTCTTGTTATTATTTTTTTTTTTAATTAAAAAAGCTACTGTGTCTAATTCAAAGCTTTCAAATGTTGAACTGTCTTCAAGCTGAAAGTAAGCCTTATTTATTTGATATGAAACAAAGTGTCGATACAAGGCATATAGAATAAATACTAGATTAGAAATTCTGTCTGTATGAAGCTATTGTCAGTCAGTGATCTTTATTGTGCCGTGTGTTTAGGTACTTAGAGCATGAAGTGTATATTCTTTAGGCATAAACTTTGGTTTCAGTCTAATGCATATATTAGGAAAATTTCTGTAGAGCAGACTAAGCGAAAACAAAATCTGAAGCATAATGAGACTGCAGTCAATATTCTATGGAAAGCACTCTAACTATTTTATTACAGTAATATACTATAGAAAGAGCTGTCTATTGAGAGAGCATTGAGTGCACTCAAATATTTTCTAACTGCTTCTTATTCTGAGGTGTTTAAAAAGGTTTGTGGGCCACAGACTAATTCAGTTCATAAGTACTACACTAAAGAATACAATATTGGCAGAAGGGAATTCTAAGTGTTATCTTTTAAAAAGTAATTGGGTAGTAAGAGAATGTATGACTCAGAATAAGTGTAACTTAGTGTATGAAAAATAAGTGTAATTTAGTGTAGGAGACACAACTTGGTTTAAAATAAAATGACATCTTTTTTCAGTGCAGCTGGTTATTCAGAATTATTTTATCAGGACAGTTATTCATTATTATTGACTTAATACTGTTGATTTGTATGCAACAGAGATCCAGTTTAAGTCTAAACATCTAAACTGGACAAATAGTTTTGTTGGTTTTCTTGCCTCAGGAACTTATAATGGATTTACTGACCTTTAGGGTAACAGTGAAATGTGTTAGTACACCCCTATGCAAACAATGATTTAAATTAAAAAGTGCATAGGACTTAGCTTAAGGAGTTGTTGACAAGACTTTAAATTCATCATTGCCTGATGAAAGTGTCTATCTTTTTTTGCTTTGTTTTGTTTTTTTGATCTACTTTACTCAGTCAGCAAAAATAAGGTCTATAATACGTTTATCCTGAATTTTATTCCACACAATTCAGAAGGAGTTCTAAAGAACATATCCCATGGTAGCTAACATGTTACATATTTACATTGGTGACCAAAAGATTAGAATCCCATTTTTATAGTACTTTGCATTCCTAGAAATTTCAGTCAGTAGCAGTTTGGGTCATGGTTAATCCTGTCTGCTTCTATGATAGCTAGGTTTCTTTGGATTCTGGAACCATCAGGAATACCTAAGGAAAACCACAAAACATAAGTACTTTTCAGAGTGTTGTGCAAATGTGACAAGGGGAAAAATTGTACTTAAAAGTGATGAAACTAGGAGGCAATTGATACACTACGTAATATGGTTTTCGGAGACTCAATGTGGAGCACTGAGAATTTGCCACGCGATTCTTGTATCCTAGTCTTCAGCCATATAACTCCTGTAGGTTAGCTTTCTTCTGTATTTTAGTCTTAATGTGTTTTGATTAGCTTCTCAAATCTGAAGTTGTTAGGGTTTGTTTAGGACTGGATAGGAAGAATCGAAACATGAGACATTTAAAAGTGACTAATTTGGAAGGTGGAACATCCTCTACTTCTTATTGGGGTCTTTTTCATGTGACTCGTGCATATAATCATTGTCTATGGCTCTAGTTTAGTGAAGATTATGGTAATCTGGAATTGGTTCCTTGTGAGTAAATACATTTTTATTTATTAATTTTTTTTTAAACAGTTGTGTAGTTAGATAGCAAAACTTGAAGGTTTCAGTTCAAAAATTTCCGGCATTTTTATGGAAACTTGATCTTCCTTAAGTCAAAGAAGCCAGTTTTGCAATTGTAAGTAATGTGCATTTAAGTTGCTCTTGGTAATGGTCCTTTTTTAAAAATCTTTGCTGATTCTTTAAATTAGTTGTAAGACGTGCTTCTGCAATACCTAATTGAAAATCAACAGTAGTTGATTTGATGAACCTTGGAAGATTAGTAGTTCAGAATTTGAATTTCACGTGATTCAGAGATGTCTGACTAGCAATAGTCAGACATTATAAAAATGTATTAATATTCTAAAGTGGTACCCTTTATTGAAGTTCTTGTTTACAAATGTGTGAAATCCAGTTACATTACCTTTGTAAACATCTCAAAATAGTGAGGCATACTTTTCCTTTTTTACTTATTACCTTGAGGGTAGAAATAAGTCAGTAAGTAAGCAGACTAAAATAAACTTTTGAGCATGTCTGTGCGCAATATATTTTCTCTTTGACGGCTTGTGTTGTGGGAGAGATCAGTATAACAGATGATGTTTAATTTCTGATTATAAATCTGATTCAAAATCTAGGATTGTTAGTATATAAAATCAGCTATCAGCTGGTATACGTTCAAGTGACTCTTTCTAGGTGAGGTAGAGAGCACTTCACTTAAGTATTATGGCTCATTCTGAAATGCAGATTTCAATGACCTTTTAAGTAACACAAAAATATTGCTACGTATTATTTTGTAATCATTACATTGCTATTGGTAACATTGAAAACCACAGGCTATGTGTTGCTGCAAATGGAGAAGGTGGAATTTAAAGGTAAAAATAGCTCAATGTTAAATGCATCCCCTGCCCTCAAGGTCTGTTTGCCAGAATTGACCCAGGATATCTTTTAGTGTAGGCAGGGTTTGAAGTCTTCAAATGTGATCTTGCTGCCTTATTTGTGTGTGTCTTGATTATGTCAAATTTTATGCCTGTGTTCACTCTATTCAAAGTACCAGCAAATGCGTGATGTCCCAGCTTTCTAACACAGGTTACAAAAAAGGCAGCTGGGATGTCAATTTTCTGGTATCTTCATTCAGGAACATTTTTGAAACCAAACAATGGGAGTGCAGAGGGGAAAAACTGGTTGTAAATGATTACTAACACAGTTGTGGCTTTTTGATGCTTTGAAATGATTCAATTTAAGTTAATATTGTGTAATGACGAAGATTGAACATCCTGTAGAATGATTCAATATTCAACAAGAAGTCTTGGACTTTTTTTTTTTTTTTTAATCCAAGGATTCCTGGAATTGTATACTCATCCTATATATCTGTACTTCTATCCATTGTTTCCTGGCTCAAATATAATATTTGTTAGTATTTTAATTTTTTTTTTTAATGATAGGTATTAATGAAAATTCAGACATGAAATGATTGGTGGGAATGTGTTGAGGAGGAGAAAGGCAGATTTTTTTTTTTTACCAGGTGTTGCTTATGAGGTGATATTATGTTAATACATATCACAGAATCTCCTAGATTGGAAAAGACCTGTAAGATCATCTAGTTCAATCATTAACCTAACACTGACAAGCCCACCACTAAACCATGTACCTAAGCACTATATCTACACAACCCTTAAATATCTCCAGGGATGGGGACTCCACCACTGCCCTGGGTAATGCCTTCCAATGCCTGATGACCCCTTCAGTAAAGCAATTATTCCTAATATCCAATCTAAACTTCCCTTGGTGCAATTTGAAGCCATTTCCTGTTGTTCTATCACCTGTTACTTGACAGAACAGGTCAACTCCCACCTCTCTGCAACCTCCTTTCAGATAGTTGTAGAGAGCGGTAAGATCTCCCCTGAGCCTTCTTTTCTCCAGGCTAAACAACCCCAGTTCTGTCAGCCACTCCTCATAAGACATGTGCTCCAGACCCCTCACCAGTTTTGTTGCCCTTCTTTGGACACACTCCAGCACCTCAATGTCCTCCTTGTGGTGAGGGGCCCAAAACTGAATACAATACTCAAGATGCGGCCTCACCAGTGCCCAGTACAGGTGTAAAACCACCTCCCTGGTCCTACTGGCTACACTATTCCTGATACAGGCTAGGATGCTGTTGGTGTTAGACTGCATTTAAAACTGACTAATAAAAAGGAGTTGTATTGATCTGTGGAGTCAAGCGTATTATAGGTGTTGGATTATATTTTGGCACATCTAGTTTGCCACGTGTTTTAAGATTGAATAATGGAGGATTTTCTTGTGATGATAGAGGTATACAGCAGTGAAGATTTGAATGTTTTGTCCTTTATCTGCAGTTTGTAGGACTCTTTTACTTAATATTACATCTTCACTAAACAGAGAAACACTATCTAAACCTCATCGTCTTGTACTTCTAGTGCACTCATTGCTATAAAAGCTTCACTTTTAAATTGTAATTAGTATGAAGTGCCTACTCCTTCTGCTTGTTGATAGCCTAAGCAAGTGCTCTAGATCTCTGTAATATTTCATTATTAATATTGTAAAAAATACCGTATTATACATGAACATTGTACCATTGTTCAAGGCCAAGTTGGAAAGTAAAAACTTACCATGAACAGGAGGGGCTGTTTATGCGTCAGTTAATAGGTCTGAGTATTTAGTGCACCGACTCTCCATTGTGATATAAATTGTTCCTGTTTCAGCTTGACTGTGGTTTGTGAATATGTTGCGCATTCTGACCAACTTTGTCTTTGGGAGATGCTTATTAACCAGATCTTTGTGACCGTCAGTCATTAAAGGGTTATTACATGCTCAGCTTGCAAGCCATAAATTCAAGTTGGGAAAGGCTGCTGGAGAGAACTTGCTGTGTGTAAAGTGGGGAAAAAAAAATCACTGACTAATTAGATAAGTATTACATTTTCCAGTGTGAAAGTTGTCAAATTACAAGGCTTTTATTGTCAGATGAGCCAGATCAGTGTCTATAAGCTAATTTCTTTGGAAAAAAAAAAAATCAGCAAAATGACTCTACTAAGATAATTTCTGATGTGGTATTGTTGAAAATAAAAATGCAGAAAAGCAGGTTAGAATTTCAGTAACTTTGTTTTCCTTAAGGTGGTAAGACTTTATCTGGTGCATAGTGATCTTGGCCTCTTCAGCTTCTCTTGTGTTTTTAGCGGCGTGGGGTTTTTTTTGTGTGTGTGTATGGTTTTTTTTATATAGTTATTTCATTGCATTGCAAATTATTTGACAATGTAGATGTCATATTTAATTTTATGCTTTGAAAGTACTTAGAAATACATGGTTATGTAAATGAAAATACATATTTTCAGTTTATTCCTATATGAACAAGGTCTTGAGAGTGAAGATAGTTTGCTAAATATTATCCTGGTGTAGGACTTCAGGTGTTTGGCTTTTAATAACATGAGCAAGGAAGAAACAAAAAAGAAAAATAATTGCTGAATTTTAAAAAGGTAATAACATCAGAATTTTTCCCTCCTGTGTTTCTTAAAATGTGGTCTCACTTGGAGTAATTCTCAATTTGACACTTCAGTGCTTGAATAGGCCTGACCTTGATCGTATGCAAAGCCTTAGAGGAAAGAATAATTGAAGACATGAAGGAAAATGGAACGTGGAATAAAATGCAGCATGAGTGTCCCAGGTAGAATGTGCTAGTCTGATCTGAGACCTCCTTCTCTCTATATCTGTGTCTCTTTTTTTAATCTCTTCTGTGTGTACCCCCCAAACAAAATCTCATCTTAACGCTGGATTTACTGGATGTCATTACATTATTTCATAGAATCATAGAATGGTTTGGATTGGAGGGGACCTTTAAAGATCACCTAGGCCAACTCTCCTCCTATGGCCAGGGACATCTTTTAGTAGATCAGGTTGTTCAAAACCCCATCCAACCTGACCACTTCCAGGAATGCGGCATCCACAACTTCTCTTGGCAACCTGTCCCCGCGTCTCACTACCCTCTTAATAAAAAATTTCTTCCAATATGTCTAGTCTAAACCTACCTTCTTTCAGTTTAACTCTGTTGCCCCTTGTCCTGTTACTACAGGCCCTGGTAAAGAGTCTGTCTTTCTTGCAAGCCCCCTTTATATATTGAAAGGGTGCAATAAGGTCTCCCCAAAGCCTTCTCTTCTCCAGCCTGACCAACCGTAACTGCATCAGCCTTTCTTCACAGAAGAGGTGTTCCAGCCCTCTGACCATTTTTGTGGACTTCCTCTGGCCCCCACTCTAACAGTTCCATGTCTGTCCTGTACTGGAGGTCCCAGACCTGGACGCAGTACTCCAGGTGGGGTCCTTCATGAAAGCAGAACAGAGGGGAACAAGCACATTCCCTGACCTGCTGGCCCGGCTTCTGTTTATGCAGCCCAGGATATGATTTGCTTTCTGGGCTGCAAGCGCACATTGCCGACTCATGTTCCATTTTTTTTTTATCCACCAGTATCTCCAAGTCCTTTCCCGCAGGTGTGCTCTCAATCCATTTGTCCCCGAGTCTGTATTGATACTGGGGCTTGCCCTGACACAAGTGCAGGACCTTGCACTTGGCCTTATTGAACTTTGAGGTTCACATGGTCCCACCCTTCAAGCCTGTCAAGGTCCCTCTGGATGGCATCCCTTCCCTCAAACAAATCAACATTGCCACTCAACTTGGTGTAATCTGCAAACATTGAATAGTATCAGTCCCAGTACAGACCTCAAGGGACACCACTTGTTACTGGTTTCCACTTGGACATTGAGGCATTGACCATGACTCTTTGGACATGACTACCCAGCCAATTCCTTATCCATTAAACTGTCAATCCATCAAACCCATACCCCTCCAATTTAGAGGTAAGAACGTTGGGCAGGACTGTATCACAGGCCTTACTGAAGTCCAGGCAGTTGGCATCCGTAGCTCTTTCCTTGTCCACTGATGTGGTCGCTCCATCATAGAAGGCCACTAGATTAGTCAGGCACAATTTGCCCATGGTGAAGCCATGTTGGCTGTCTCTAATTACTTCCCTGTCTTCCATATGTTTCGACATGTCTTACAGGAGGGTCTGTTCCATGATCTGAACATTGATTATTTGATACAGAGGTATCTGCAAAACTAATAGTTAAATTGCAGGTAAAAGAGTGTAGTGGAAAAATGTGGAGAAGGGACAAGCTATAAAATAAACTGCAGCACAGCTGTTGTGCTATTGGAAGCTTAATAAGGACTTTTCTAAAGGATGGACCAGGCTTGTGTTTGAACTTGGTTTAGTTTCTTGATTAATGACCTTGGTATGGGTGGGACTGTGCTCATAGAGCTCATTGGTAATGCAAAGTTAGGAAATGTGATGAACACAAAAAAAATCTGCATTTGCTGTGTGCTAATAATGGAACCGCTGTTTTCTCATTTTAGTTGGAAGTGATGAAGAAGGAGTAAAACTAGACAGTAGTACTTAGTCACACTTTTATTGTGAGTGTGATGAGTCACAAAACAGGGAAATAAGAGACTGTAGTTTTGTAGTGATGAAAGTATTAATGTGAAGGTTTATGGCATTGATGAAGCTTTATCTGAATACATCCCTGGCAACACCTAGTCAGAGAAAATGAACCCAAATGGGAATGGTGCAAAGAAAAAGTTATTAACATAAGTGAAGTATAATAGCTTGGCTTATTTATCTTAGCAAAATGAAGACTGAAAGGGGATCTGATTGCTATCTATAAATATATCAGAAGAGGTAAGCACTGGGGAAAAGAAAAGCTATGTAGGCTAAAGGGTAGGGTTGGTACAAAAATGAATTAGCATCAAGTGGCTATGAATGTATTTAGTTCATTAGAAACTAGTTGAATTTCAAATCTGAATCATGCTAGTCTAAACCAACCTTCTAAAAATTATGTGGGCAAAAATAGTTTTAAATTCATCAGGTACCATCTTATAAAATGATTTGTTTCATGTGGACTTCAGAAGGCTTCTCCTAGGTCATGAAGTTACAATGTTCTTGAAAGTTTGGCAGGACAATGGTGGTACCTAATTAGGTACTTAAGCTAGAAGCTGATATGTCATGTTATATTCCAAGACATTAGAATAGCTCGACTGAGATACATTTTTAAAGTTTTTTTCTTTGTAAGAAGGACGTTCATAAATTCAAAAAATCACATACATAGGAGTAACTGCTCCATATGTGAAGTAAACTTAGTAATTATAATTTATAGGAGTATGATATTGATTTAACACATTTAACGTGTTAACAATGTGAAGTTAATATGGCCACTAAGTCTAGTAGACCAACAAATGTAAAAATTGTTTGATTTTTAATTTGGATGTCTACTAGACATCTACCAGACATGTTCCACGTTACAGCTTAAGTGAGAACTCTAGCTGCTTCTACAGAAGTAAGCTGACTGGTTCTGGGAAGTGTGGCTGCATTAGCTCAGCTTGGTACTGTGATGGGAAGGTAATAAGGGAATGTAGTTTGTGATTCTGTCTGAGTGACAAGACTGTGACTGAATGCAACTTTTATTTAAAGCAGGTGTTTGTTTTCCCGAGTGACTGTAGGATATGTTGTACTTGGCTTTTGGAGATTTGGGAAGTAGAGACTTGTAGTCTGTGCTTTCAGAGAATGAAAGGTCACCCTGAAATTGAAGTGAGCTGTTCATGTCTTTGGGAGGTAGTCCAGTATTAGCTAGGCCTGTCTATAGGAAATTTTAATGTCTGATATATAAGTCTGTTTAGACCGGGTTCTGTGTTATGTACTGAGGCTGGACACCATCTAACAGTCAAACACTTGAAACTTCTTTTTTTTTTTTTTTTTTTTAATAACTTTCTGGGATTTTGTCCACACTAGAAGAGTGAAATTAATTTATTTTTAAAGTTACTTTGTTATGCTCTTGGGATGCTATTTGCAAGGAAACAGGTGAAAACCACAAGGGATCTGGTGGTCTGTTTAATGTTTGAGTCTGGCCTCTGAGATCCAGTTCTTGGAGCACACTGGGAAAAGTGCTAGGAAACAGCTTTTGGTCAGGTCTTCCATGGAAAGACTGATTTTTCTATGTGCCACTACAGCTGTCATCTGGGATGATTAAAAGTATTCTGATTACTGCTATAGAGTTTGAAGACTATTTGTATGTTGCAATTCTGATCAGAAACGTGTATCCAACTGGAAATTTAGTATTTGAGGATGTATACATATTTAAGCTGCTGAATATTTGAATATTTTAAATAGCAGGTCTGGGCTTTTCAGCATCACTGACACCTTTTGTAAGCTATAGCAGGTTAAAATACAGAGCAAGTTTAAAAGGAAAAGAAAGGTAAAAGTTACTTGTTTGTTTAGTTTTGTTCAAGTCTGCTAGTATTCTTTGAAATCTAAGAGCCTCTGTAATTATCAAATCATTAGTTATCCTACCACATGCAAGTAAAGAGAATAGTTGCTCCAGCAGGAAGGGTTTATAACACAGCCCTTACTGAACTAAATTGTTAATATTACATTGGTACTGAAAGATTGCTTGTTACTTAATTGTTTCAGGATTTAGGGGATAATTTTCTGGTTTAAATGTTAATATTTAGCAGAAGTATTTCTACTGCTCTTGTTATTTCAATGGTGAGAGTGCTTTGGGCTGAATAATACTTTATCATTAGATTCTTGAGACTTTATCCTAGTAGAATTATGAGTTACTGATTTTAGTGTGCTCTTAATGTGTATTTGGCAAGAATAACAATGTAACCAAATAAAGGTAAATTGCAAGTAAGGAATGTAAAATAATGTGAAGGTTAAGTTTAAGTAAAAAACATGCCTTTGGTGTTAGCAACATGACAGTTCTTTGGTAATGGCACTCTTTCAATAGGAAAAATATCAAGAATAGACATATGGTTGAATTGGACTCAGACTGCTAGATTTTAAAGCTTAAGCTAAATACAAGCATTAATATAATTGGGTGAAGTTATTCCATGTTATACCATCTTATTAATAGTGGGTTTTATTGTTGTTGAGACTAAAGAAACCGTTGTCCATATTTAACATTAAATGCAGGACAATCTCCTTTTAGTCTGTATTTTATCTAATACACAAGTAGATAATGTTCTCTTTACCGGAATTCATGGTAGTCATCTGTAGCTGTACTTTACCCTTGAGATAGATGCATATTGCATTTTTACTGTGTTTTTTTGGCCACTAACAACATGTCAGTAACAAGCTGGGGTGAATATGAAATTTTGATCCAGAAAGAAAATGTAAGGAAAAAAATTGGTTGTTTTGTCTGCTTTGAAATGCCACTGTATCGTATTCCTGTCTTTTCTCTGTCAGAATAGCAGGCGAAAGGTTTCAATTCCCATTTGTCTTACACCAGCCCCCAGTAAAGCACGCGTGCCAGTATCAGCACATGCACCTCTAGTAAGCTGTATAGCTGCTCGCTCCTTTGACAGGAAGGTGAGTTCTTTCAGGTTTAAAAAAATGGGCATTGTCTCAGCATTTTTTTAGAAGGAAAAAGTCTTTGACAGATGCATCATCAGCATGGATGCTGACAGCACGTCATTGTGGGAAGCTCAGATAAAATCTGGTGTTACCTATGGTAAACAGTGCTAGCCTAGAATCAGCCTTCAGGAGCTGTGGACATTAAGGTGTGTCAGGTTTCTTACAAAGCCTTTTTTGCATTTCTGACACTTACATGCAGGTTGATGGTAAAACTAATAACTATTTCTCAAGTGCCAGGGTAGAATAAGAAGTGAAAGATTGTGTGTTATTGCTCTAATATATGGATATCTACCTGAAAGCCATGGTTATTTGTAGGTATTATTAATCTTGCACCTTTATCCACTGATTATTCCTGATCATTCAGACCTATAATGTTAAAGTATTAATCCATGAAACCTATGCTGTTATGCTTTGTAGACCATGAATAATTTTAACATAGGTGATTTGTTAGAGTCAGAATTTTTCTTCCAATTGAAGAAGGCGTTTGAATGGTCATGGTTTTGATATTTCGAGAGGAAGGAATTATGTTCATTGGCAATGCAGGTTATAGGTTCTCTTTAGGTTGTTTTCACAGAGGTATGACTATTAATTTCTTAAAACTAATTTATGGAAATAAACAACATTCTGCTCACTTTCTTTTGTGTCAACTGTCTGTCACCTGTGTTTTTTTTTAGAAAGTACTATGAAATTCCATTTGGAGCAATTAAGTGTTTTGTGTATATTTTAAAATTAATTTTCTTATCTGACAGTCAAGGTAGTTTTGACTCACTACAGAACACTTGTCTTTCATTTTTAGACATCTTTCCTTTGGTAACCTTGATGGAAGATGATCAGGTCAGGGAATACTTAAGTAAACTGGACATACCTAGGTCCGTGTGCCCTGATGGAATGCACCCAGGAGTGCTGAGGGAGCTGGCAGATGGAGCCACAGGCTGACAGGAACCTTGTGAAGTTGAACAAGGAGAAGTGCAAAGTCCTGCACCTGGGGAGGAGGAACAACCTCTCATGCACCAGTGCAGGCTGGGGTCTCACAAGCTGTAAAGCAGCTTTACAGAAAAGGCCCTAGGGATCCTGGTGGACACCAAGTTGACCATGAGCCAGCAATGTGCCCTTGCAGCAAAGGAGGCCAATGGTATGCTGGGCTGCATTAGGAGGAGTGTGCCAGCAGGTCAAGGGAGGAGATCTTCCTCCTCTGCTCAACACTGATGAGGCCACAGCTGGCATGCTGGGTCCAGTTCTGGGCTCCCCACTGCAGAGAGACACTGACATACTGGAGAGAGCCCAGTGAAGGGCCACAAAAATGGTGAAGGGACTGGAGCATCTCTCCTATGAGGAAAGGCTGAGAGAGCTGGGACTGCTCAGCCTGGAGAAGAGAAGGCTCAGGAGGATCTTATCAATACCTGAAGGGAGGGTGCAAAGAAGACGCAGCCAGGCTCTTGCCAGTGGTGCCCAGTGACAGGACCAGAGGCAGTGGACACAACACAGCAGGTTTCCTCTGAATATCAAGGAACAGTTTTGGTTTGGTTTTTTTTTTTTTTTTTTTTACTGTGAGGATGACTGAGCACTGGCACAGGTTGCTCAGGGAGGCTGTGGACTCTCCATCCCTGGAGATGCTCAAAAGCTGTCGGGACATGGTCCTGAGATACTGGCTCTGGGTGTACCTGCTTGAGCAGGGCCTTCAGCCCAGATGACCTCCAGAGGTCCCTTCCAATCTCAACCATTCTGTGATTGCTATATCAAATGATAGGAAAGAACACTAATTAAAGATTGGCCTAATTAAGAAATTATTTATTACATCATACAAATGTAGATTACACGGGGCTATGTTAATTTAACTTATTCTTTCTTTATTCCACTGGTACTTCTAATTCTGGCAGAATGAGTTGATGGAGATCTTACTCTGTTCCTGTCAGGTCTATCATAAGTCAGTTAACTAGTTATCAAAATTTGTCTCGCTGGCTTTATAATATTACTAGTTTTTATCCTCCTGTCTTCAACTCCTTTCTCATTAATTAGGGGTCAAATTGTCAAATACAGTAAATGATTTTTCTTTGCCTGCCCAACCTGACTTTATTGTGTGCTGAAAGAAAACTACCCTGCCTGAGTTTGTTTTTGTAAAGGTGCCTTGAAGTCTTCTGTATGTTTCAAGTGGCCTTGGCATTTCAGAGGTGATGAAGCAGTTGTGGAAAAACATCCCACTTAAAGCATATAATCCCAATAGTTTTTGAAGTTAACACTAACTTACACATTGTTAGGATTCTTTTTGCCAGTTTGTGTACTTTTTTATGTAGACTTAAATTGTTTCAGATGTGGCTGAATATATCACTTTATTGTGCCAGTGTACAGCTGAAATAAACTTTAGTTCTGTGCATGAAATAGTGCTTTCTGGCAGAGTCAGCTTAGGTATTAGCTTTTATAATAGCTACAGTTCAATGTCTTAAATCGAAGAGGACAATATACTTAACACAAGCTGATCATATAAAATGCTGTTGAATTTGTTTAATAATGCATGCTCATTTTTGTACAACTCTACAAGTTATCTGCTTTCTAATTATCAAAGATTTTATGTAATTTAATACAATGATAATTTCTTATCCAATTTTGAGTAGAGGTGATATTCTATGACAGGCTCTTTGTGTACATTATGACAGCCTTACCAATTTTGAATGGAGCTTCTTGATAACCAAACCTGTCTGGTTCTCTGAAGTTCTTTATGTTCACTTTGTACTGCCAACAACTAGAGATACTGACAGTGGTCTCTCAGCTTTCCCAGGGGTACTGCAGGCTGACGAGGTTTGTCTAAGATCTTCCTTCCCACTATAGAAAGACATATTCACATCATCGTTTTTTCCCTTATGGTTGACCATCCCAGGTGGTAGAAGGATGACTTTTGGAGCTGAGGAACTGAAGGAGACCTCAATTTGAAGAGAAAATGAGATCACTGGTCAAAAAGATCTCTGTACAGGTCCTACGTGTCCAGTAATACATAGTATTTTGGTTTTACTGCAGTGTAACTGGCAAGCTTGTGGCAAGCTGGGAAGCTTGGCACTGTTTCAGCAGTGGAAACTGGCTCTGCAGAATCTCTGTCATTTCTTCCTGCCCAATAGTTGATGTAGTCCGAGGTGTGTAGTTGCCAGAGGCAACCCTGTCATTAATGTTGTGGTGGCTGCACTGTAAGGTTGCCAGAACAGAAATTCAGTACACAATCTTTTTGGAGATCTCTAGTATTTCTGAGTGTGATTAGGCAGGTGTCTGTCACTCCTTTGTAAGGCCCTAGTAAGTCAAAAAGACAGGAAAAATCTTAGCGTGGATTGTCACTGCTCCATTCAAAACAGCTGGAATAACCTGGCACTCTGACAACTTTTATTCTAGGAAGATGCTGTAATTGGTGTCTTGAATTTACACTACTAAGTGGGTTGCTGAACTCCCTGTCCCCTTTAAAGTAGCTCTGACTCCCCTAGATTGTTACATTGAAATTACAGGTTTATAAAGCAACGATCTCTTGTCATTAGACATCATAGTTATATCAGTATAACTTGAGGATTTTATTAGTTAAATTACCACAGCTTCTGAAAACCCTAGTTGCAGATCCAGAAGTCCATTGTCTTAAGTTGTACAAATATAGGATAAAAGATAGTCTTAAGCAGTTTACAATGCAAGTATTGAGCAAACAACAGTAGATGAGTATTCAAGAGGTATTTTGTGTGGTGGGTACAGTTAGACATGAGCCTGTCTGAGTTTAAGTGCTCAAATAAAAACCTGCTTTGGCTTGGGTGTCATGCAAGCAGCGAGATGCTCTTTTTGAGAGTATAATGCTGTCCTAGTGTAGCTGTGTTTTCTGAGATGAAGCTGTCATGCATTTGTCCATCTTGATACATGTGCAGAATGTCCGTATCCGTCTTTGCCTGTTCTTTTCCTTGTTTAGATGTGATCTGTGAGGTATGGCCTAAAATGTTTCTTCTTCCTGGTTCTCCCTCTTCCCCCCGACTTCTCTTGTTTTTCTCAAGGAACTGTCATGATCTAGGCTTTTGTGCTCAGGCTACTAGTGCCAGCTTGTACTTTTTCCCTGCTCCCCCAAGGGTAGCGGTATTTATGCTTGTGTGAATGGAAACTGCAGAATCCTCTTCTGCTGTTGCATGGTTTCTTTTTTGAAAGATATGTCATGCTAATTTAGATCGTGCAGCTCCTCTGAATGGTAATAGATATTTTTTTCTGATTTACTATCCTTGTGTCTGCTCCTGCCTGTCCATGCTCAGATCAGTGCTGTCTGTCGGTATGCCATTAAACTACCAAAATAGCTGGGTTCTGCAGGAACAGTGAAATTTAGTTGTCTTTTCCTTTTGTGCACCAGTTTGTTACCAGCTATTTATTAAATCTGATGGTTGTGAGTCTCGAGAGGCTTTATACAGATTTTTTTTTTTTCTTTTAAAGCTTTTAGAAAGCAGGTGAAAGGTAAAGCTGTCAGAAGGGTGCTCCAGACTGTGAAAAAGATTTCAGTCCACTCTGAAAGAAACGTCTGATACTAAAAAATGTCCTTGAACTAAAGGCTCTTTTTTGGGGAAGTATTCAGGAAATGTAGAGGAGGTCACTGCATTCATTTACTTGAGCAACAAAACCAATTTTTTTTTTAATTGTCTCTAGTGTTAGAGGTGACAATAAATATCAGAATAATTTGAAGAGTATTTTGAATCCTATCTCATTATTATGCATAGAGGGCAGGCATGAGGGGACCTTTCATGTCTGAAAAGAAACAGAACGTGTTTTGTTTTGTTTTTTTTTTTTTAAGGTTTATAAAAGTTTATCATCAGTTTATAAATTCACTGCTTCTTTGGCTTGAAATAAGCTATTTTTGAAGAGTATAGCTCCTTCATGACTGTGCCTTTCAAAATGAGCCTCTGAACTGATCTTTTTTTCCTTTGAGCAGAATTTCCTTAGTACTAGTAGTTGAGAAGATTGAGAAACAGAGCTCCTTAGGTTGTCTGGAGTTGCAATTGAAAAAAAAAAAAAAAGCAACCCACACCTTTGAAAGCCAGATCCAAGGTGCTGTGTGCTGCTGGGCACTGCAAAGGCAATGCCTAGATGGCTATTAGTAAAACTCCTAGAACAACTTCCTCAAAAATATTTGTGTAGCTTGAAAAAATAGATATTTGATCTGTTCTGAGTGTATCACCAGTCTTAGATTTAGAGGAGTATTCAGATTTTAGTTCATCTTGTGATATGGGTGATGGGAGTTATTTTTAGATCATGCTCTATAAGTAAATGCAACTGTATCCTGCAAGAGCCATGAAGAGGCAAGTGGCAGGAAACTTTGAAGTAGTTTTGTAAGTCTTCCTCTTGGGGGGGTCTGTCAAATTTGCCTGAATTGAGAGGGTGACTGTTTTGTTCACCATATAAAGCCAAATCAGCAATGAAGTTTCAGACAAGCAGTACCAGTTCCTATTTCCTCAAAAGAGTAGTGTTGAATGTAAACTTAGCTCACATGTATCTTCATCTACATCTCAGTATTCTGGTTCTCAGTAATTCCTGTTTTAGTCCTTTATTGATTTATATCTTGGTGTTTTTTGTCAAGACTCTGTTTAGCTCTCTCTCAAAATCAAGGATTTGGAATGAGAGAGTTATAGAAACAAAGACGTTGATCAGATAGTGACCCCTCTAGTGTAGTAGCATGTTTGATAGTGGCCAGTACTGTTTCCTTTAGAGTAGTCCAGACACCTCATTGGAACAAGGTATTCATAAAAGAATTGACTTCTTTTGTCTCATGCACTTAGTGGTTTGTTGTACTTTACCACTTGTTCATATCATGTATATTTTTCATCCAATTTAATCTAAAGTTTGCTTTCTTTGTGTTTTTTTTTTTTTTTTTAATGGGAAGGTAGTTGTCATGTTTTCAATACTAGTGAAAATTTTGTAGTGATTTAATGTGCAATTTTTAAAGAACGATAAGGCTCTTAAAAGTTAATATACACATGAAATATTATTGAATAAATTCCATGTTCATATGAAATTCCATTTTCTAAGTTACATTATTTTAGTGTTGTGCAGTCTTGCTTTCAGGTGACACAAGCATAAGGGAGATTAAGACAGCTCAGAACACTGTGAGCTTTACTTGCTTTTTGTGCTGTTACTGTATGACATCACATGGAAGAGATCTCTGTTCGAAGACGTGCTTTTGCAGCTTGGCATTGAAATAATGCCTCTTGTCCGATCCAGTCTTAGAGGCAATTCCTATCCTGATGGTTTAACATAAACACAGTTTAGAGAATACAGTGCATTGAATACGTAAATGTGGCAACTACAACTTCTTTTCTGTGGATCAGTTAGAGTATATGCATAAGCAGAATATCATCTCACTTGCCTATTTTGAGTTTAAAAGATGAGGCTGATGTCTGTTTCTGTCAAGTCTATAGGAGCTCAGAAGCACAACAGAAGTTGAAATCTGTAGAGCAATTAGTATGTTTCAGTATCACAGTGTTTTCTTTCTTTAAACATTTAAACAAGTTCCATAGTATATGTTGTTTCTATTCCTCAGGAAAAATCCATCAAAATTTTCTTTTGCGTATGACCATTACCTTCTAGGTATTTAAAAAGTTAGGGGTTATATGGTAAAATTAGCATATATCTATATGAACTTTTTGCACCAACAGCTTGAGTCTGTTACACTATTTAAGTTATTTGTTCATTGCTGTTATGTATGTTATTGTAACTAAGGTGATAGTGTGCTTTGCATGTAACAGTATATGTGCTTAACAGATGTATGATTTAACCTGCTTTTAGAAGTTTGTTGCCATCAAGTAATATTTTAAGAGTAATTTGTCCTGTATAAACAGATGTATTTTCCAGAGATACATGCATATTTAAAAAAATCAACCCTTTTTTCAGGTCCCTTTACAGATGTAGTAACTACAAATCTTAAACTACGAAATCCATCAGATAGAAAAGTATGCTTCAAAGTGAAGACCACAGCGCCTCGTCGATACTGTGTGAGGCCGAACAGTGGAATTATTGACCCAGGATCGTCTGTAATTGTTTCAGGTAAAAGCACATATATGCAGTTCTAGGTCAGGTGTTTTTAGGCCTTTCATGAAATTTTCTAATGCCTGATTTTAGAGGGTATTTGAAGCATGTCAGCTTTGTAAAAACATTTCTAAAAAATAAAACTGTTCCTCTTCATTACTGCAATGTCAACTTGATGTAGAGCTGCAATGATATGTGAAAAATCCACCATACAGAAACACTTGCCATTTGTCACATTTATCTTCCTCTGAAAGGAGGAAAAGAAATTTGGAAATGGGCAGTGACATTAAAGAATACCTTTGCTTCAGACTACTATATTCATGCTTATATCTTGAAGTAGGGCATTGCTTGACTGGTCTGATGTCTTTAAAGTTTAACATTTGACAGTTCATTGCATTTAGAAAAAATAAAATCATTCATTTACAATTGTAGGCTGGTTGTTTTGACTGTAGTATTGGTCCCCCAACTCTACTGTTTTGTAATTCTTCCATTTATCACAGTAGTATGTGTTAAGTGGCAATCATTAAATAGGTGGAGCAGTTTCTAGCCCTTAAATTTGAAAAAGCTAGTATGTTTCACTATAGAAGACTCTTTCCTTACTCTGTGTTTGGTTTTTTTTTTTTTTGCATGAGGGGATTAAAAGAAGTATCCTTACTTTTCAGCAGAGTGTGACCCCTGAAGACAGGCAATATTTTCTTTTTTTTTTTTTTCCTGTGAAACTCCACGTAGGTTTGGCTTACATGTTTTGTTCTGACAATCTGCAGAATTTTGATAGCTGGATGTGTAATGGTCTAATCCTATACCGGACTGGACAACGTCAAAAAGACCAGGTGTTAGTAATCGTGAGAGTAGACATTCTCAAGACAATGGGAAAAGACTAGGTATCAGTCTTCTGATTTGGTAAATGACTTTTGTAGGCCATTCTGCTGATCATTTTTGAGGTAGGAATCTGCAGAATAAAGGGAATTCTCAAATCAGTGATTGTAAGAGGTGAGAAACTTTTTATTTCTCTGGACTTACCATATTTCCTGACTTGGAGAGGGGGGAATACCCTTTTTATAGGCTGTGGTCTTATAGGTTGTAGAGATCACAGGCAATACAGGTGTGAGCTCCTAGATCTCAGTCTAGAAAGCTGATTTTTGTAGGATCCTTTGAGAACTGTAGCAAAGTAAAAGGGAGACATGGAACAATCCTCAGAGCTTTTCAGATTCATATTCTTATACCCATTGGGAAGTTTAAAAGAAGCTGGAGAAGTAGCTTCAAGTGGTACGTTCAAATATTGCGAGAAATAACTCAGGAAAACTTTATATTTATGATTGATTAAAACCTTAGAGTAACTTTCCTTGAAGGAGAGAGACCAGTCTTCTAATCTAACATGATCTGTAGGATGTGACTCTTTAAAACTTCAGTATTGCTTATCATGGACGGTCTAGCATCTTGTAGATGAAAGATCATTTTACTGAGAATTGGTTCAAGATTCAAGTTGTCAAAAGGCTACTTAATTTCTGTATTCAGCTTCAACTTTCAGCAATTTTGTCTTAACTGTGTGCTTAATCTGGTATCGGAGATCTTTCCTATGGGTAGTCATACACCACAATCAAGATCCTGCTGGACTTGATTGAATTGGAATTGATCCTGCTGGACAGTCCCCTTCAGGGAATTGAATAGATTCAAGTATTCTGTTTGCCTATTGTAAAATGTGCTTTCATAGTTACAAATAATCCTTTTAATGCTTTGAATATTTCAGTTTTTTAAATGAGGCAATACTGGAGTTGTAAACAATATTTCAGGTTCACCAGTAAAGGGAAACGGTATCATATAGCTCAACTCTTCGGTTCCCATAGCAGGCAATCTTTGATATCCCTTTTTCTGTATTACTGGATCCTTGTGCTGTTATTCAGCTACAGTCACCCCAAGTTGCTTTCATGTGCAGTTGTTAAGTTACAGTGACTCCACAATGCTTTTCAGAATTAAGTTGTTTTCCCCAAAGTGTCAGCTTCATCTTTTTGTTTTCAAGCATAAAATTTCTTTTGGGTCACTTGGTAAGCCAAGTGCACAGATAATTTTTCTAGTGACCCACTTTATCTCTTCAATCTCTCAACTGAATGTTTTCAGTGCTGACTCATCTGTCGTATAATTAAAAATAGATTTCTCTCACGTTGTTGTGCAGCGAGAAATCACTATAGGATACCATGGGCTGAATCTCTGTGTTCAAATCTAAACGTTAAGATAGCGTTAGCTGTCTTCAGCCTGTATAATGCATCATATGCTTGTTCAGAGTCAAGGTAGTTTTTAAATTCATTGTTGGAATTCTGATTTAACAGTGATTTTAAGGAATTTCACAGGCATTTTGTTTATCATTCAATTGTGGATCACTATGTAACCTTCTTCAGCCATGTTTATACGTTTTTTCCAAAAGTACTGATTTGGTAAGACCTGTTTTTCTTTACCTTGATGCCCTAAATTAACTATTTATTATCATGTCATGTATCATTGATTTTTCTTTTCAGAATATAGCGTGTTACTCCTCTTTCTTCACAACTTGTTACTGTTCTTCCTTCTGGTTTTCAGACCCCTTTAAGATTTATTTTGTGGAGATAAAGCCCTCCTGTGTAGAAAACCTAGACCTATTAACAAGAGGCTTGCTTTCATAACTATTGCGATTCCCCTAGAAGTGATCTCTGGACTACTCAGAGATTCCAAGAACATGTTGAAAACTGTGGCTTCGTATATTCATTGGATTTTCTATGATTACTTAAAACCATGAAGAGCTTGAAGAACTCTTTAAAATCATGGACTGTCTTTTTCTGCTGTTTTTCAATAGCAGATTCTCAGCTATTACTGAGTGGTCAAAGAACATAAAGTTATTTAACTAGTTATCCAAGGATTCTGCCAGCATATAAAGAAGTTCTCTGATGATGGAAAGCTGGCTTTCATCTTTCAAGTTACTCCATCTGTTCCCTTGGCTCTAGGAAACTGAAGTACTGAATGCTATTTAGTAGTCTGTTGATGGAACAATTCTTAGAGATAAATTGCTATAGCATCCATACCTGGAAGAAGCATTTGGTTTGATCAGTTATGTTTTGGACCACAGTGAGACCAATGATTAAAGAAACCTGACTTTTAAACCTTTTCAAAAAGGGTTGTTTGAAAGCATGTCAAATACTGCATTTCCTTTATGTGCTTTATTTGTGGAAATATCTGATTCAGATTATTCACTTATACTTTGATTATGCTGTATGTAACATTTAAGGGGAAAAAAAAAAAAGAGATAACCATCCTGTAGCAAACACTTGCAACTAACTAGTATTTAAGGCCTAAAGTTAGGTGGCAGTGTAATTAAACTTAGAAGTAATTTTTTTTTCATAGGTACAAGGGAATTTGGAAAGGACAAGTTAGTAATTGTGATACTATACTTAATATTTTATAAACTAATGCAGTTCCAACCTACCATGAAGAATTTACTCTCTCTGTGAAGTATGTTGAACTACACATCCAATAAAGATTCAGAATTGTAGAAAATATAATTTAATTGATGAAAACTGTAGCAGTATCAAAGTCTACAGACTGAATTGGTTTAGAATATATGGGAAGGTTGTTCAGAGCATACAATGTGTTTTTCTAGCTCAATTAGTATTTCTGCTATAACTTTTTCGTTGTTGTAAAATAGGTAAATATACAGATACCTGTTGATAGGACTCCATAAATGTAATTCTTGCATTATTTTTTTTTTTAATATCTTTATCTGAAGCTATTTCAGCTTCTCTTTTAATTTTGTATAAAGATATACTGAACTGGAATTCACATTCTGTGGAAGACAAGTGTATGTACACTGTCCAATAACTTAATCTCTACATTTCACTCAGAGTCCTCATCCTCTGGTAGAACAAGTTGCAAGTGTACCCACTATCATGGTGTATTCCCAGCCAGCGACTAGGACCACAGCCATTCACTCATTCTCCCCAGTTGGGATAAGGGAGAGAATCAAAAGAGTAAAAGTGAGAAAAAACATATGGGTTGAGATAAAGATGGTTTAACAGGTAGAGCCAAAGCTGTGCACACAAGAAAAGCAAGGAATTCATTCACTGCTTCCCATCAGCAGGCAGGTGTTCAGCCATCTCCAGGAAAGCAGGGGTCCATGATGCATAACCCTTACTTGGGAAGGCAAATGCCATCACTGAATGTCCCTCCCTTTCTTCTTCCCACAGCTTTGTATACTGAGCATGATATCATATGGTATCGAATAACCCTTTGGCCGGTTGGGGTCAGCTGTCCAGGCTGTGTCTACTCCCAACTTTTTGTGCACTCCCAGTCTACTTGCTGGCAGGGAGGTATGAGGAGCAGAAAAGGCCTTGTCTGTTTAGCAACAACCAAAAACATCAGCGTGCCATCAACACCACTCTCATCCTGAATCCAAAACATAGACCCACACCAGCTGCTAGCAAGGAAGTTAACTCTATCCCAGCTGAAACTGTGACACCCACGTACACGTATATTTAAATATAATTTGTGTGGTCCTGTATTCCCATCTGGAGTAGGGCAAGTAATTGTCTCTGAAAAAAGACAAGGGAGAAAACATGATAGTTTGTTTCAGGGTCTGCTCCAGACAGGCAGTATGGTTGGAAGTAGACTCTACTGGTTGTGTATCCATCCCTCTGCTTCAGTAGTCCCCCAACACTACCATAACAAACCTTGTGTATTCGGGTATTTCTCCAAACCTTTACATTATGACCCTGCATATGCAACTATTTCCTATAAAAGTTCTAATCTCCTGGTCTGTATTACAGACATCATGTTATTTTAGTCCCTTTGAACTGAAGAAACTACACACAAAATAGTGATGCCAGGGTGACCTGGATAATCACTATATGGTGTAAAAACATAGTCTGCTCCTGGATGGCTTCGTACAACTTGGATGGGTGAAGGTACTGTGCTTCTGTAATTAAAGCTTTCATTTAAAAGTATTGTGCTGTAGAAATAACGGAAGCTACAAATACTGTCAATGATGTAATTATTTTCACTGAGCTTGTGCACACTTGAAAATAACTTCAGAAACATGAGCTTCTGTTCTTGACCAACAGAGATTTCAACTTTGGAAAGCTGAAAGTACAGTAAAAAGGCTGTCAATTCAGAAAGTCTGAACCGCTTGCATGCCCTGCCTCTGGTACTTGTAGCACAAACTATGCTGTGTCAAAAATTTCTGGTTTCATCCAGAAGGTGGTTGGTGGTTTGTTTTTTTTTTTTTTTTTAATATATCTGCATTACCATATGTTGAAAGCTGAAAATGCAGCAAGAAAATACATAAGATAAAATGCAATCAGTGGGTATTATGAGTTTTATTTTAATGTTTCACTTAAAGCTGCCTTTACAGGGAAGTTGATTTTGAATCCTATCCCTTTCTTTGCTGGTAAAATGCAGTGGTAAAACTTGTCATAGAATTAAAGTGTGTACCTGGATTTTGGAGTACTTTTGGACAAATGTTAACTGTTAGACTGGACTTACCGTTAAGAACATTAAAAACTGAGTAAAATGTGTTGTGTAGTTATTACATAACTGATCGCTATAAGTATATATATTTTTTTTAACGGGACCAAATTGAAAGTGTTTTAAAGATGTGTTATTAAAGCCCCAGGCAGCTTTACCTCCTATAGTAACTGTAGTGTGAATGAAGTATTGTAGTAGTTTCGCTCCCAGCTTAGGTTAATATACTTTTAAAAGTTAACTGAACTCGCCCCACTGCTTGGTGGTCTACCTAATGTAGGTTTTCTCTTTTGTCGTCTTTTTTTTCTTTTTCTTTCTTCCCCTGAGTAACTATCATAGTGTGTGCTACAATTCTTTAGCTTTGCATTCACTTAATCATTAAATGTGTTTATTTCAAAGAAAAATCCTGTGGTGTTTGCTTGAGTTTTTTTTTTTTTTGTCTTACAGGATCTGTTTGTTCATACTTATATATGAATTGTCTTTTAGCTATAGTAATTACAGAAATAATCATGTCAGCTACACCAGACTGAAAAGCTTTTTAAGATCTCTCCTCTCAGTACCTTTTGCTACAGTGTATATCTGCTCTATTTTCAACACTGTCTTTACATTTTAACTTTCAGTGTCTTTTCAGTGAGAAGCAAATCTAAAGTGGATAGCATACGTGCTACAGTGATTAGCTGAAGAATCACATTTTTATGCTATATTTTTTCTTTTGAACAGTAATGCTGCAGCCTTTTGACTATGACCCAAATGAGAAGAGTAAACACAAGTTTATGGTACAAACAACCTATGCACCACCAAATATTTCAGATATGGAGGCAGTGGTAAGTAAAAATTGGATAAAATGACTGTTGTATTTCTTCCTTAAAAATTCAGGCTTAAGTGTAAATGAATCATGTTTTTACAATTTTTTTTTGAGAAGAATTGGGTTTTCTCTGACTTCCATACATGATTCAGGGTTTTTAATATTAAATGCAAGCTCAGTCCTTGGAACTCACCTAGTGAACTGGTTGAATGGAAATAGTAGTCAGTCTAATGTAAGGTCAGTTCAATGTTAAAATACGGGCATATTGTACCTTATATGCAGCTAATCTAAAGGGGGGTAAGCATTGTATTTGAAGGAATCAAGATTATATTTAAATAACAAGCCTGAAGCTGTATGAAATGGGTGCATTTGGTCTGAAAAGTGTTTAAATTGAATGTTGAATGGGATTATCGTGAATTGAAATATTTGGAAGACTAAGATATGTGTCTCTACAAGATACCAAATGGCTAAAGACAGCACAAATGACAGATTTATTTTCTGTTTTAATAGAACATGTAGATTCAGTTCTCAGGCAGGACTGGTCTGATGAAAAATCCAGAAAGAAGATATTTAGGTTTGTGCTTTTTAGTTCAGAAATAAGGACACCTGCTTCTGACATTACAAGCTGGCAGCAATGGGAAGGACGCCTTCAGTTGTCAGGACGTGCCCTTTGTATGTGGGCTCCTGTAAGCATGGGTATTAAGGTGGAGGAGAATGATGCACAGGCTTCTGTCTCTAGAGACTGTTTTGAGAAATGTCTGAGTTTACACAGGTATGTTCAATGCTTGCTCAAGGCAGAGGAGGAGAGGGGAAACGAAGGATAAAGATGAGGTTTTATAAATCACTGAAATCCACTAGACCTCTACAGGTTTGGGCTGTGTCCCTTTATATGAAGGCATAGACTACTGTGGCATCACTCTTTGCTGGAAACAGTAGAAAACCTTTTAGATTTTGTGAAGCTTTTGAGACACGTAGCTAGAAAGTTAATGTCTCTTCCTTGTTAGTCTGGTTTATTTTTTCTTAATATGCTCTGATAGCTCTTCGTTATGTGTGGTAAGTGAAGCATAGCTATTTGGTGAGGATATAAAAATCCACTTTAGAAATACCTTTCAAATAACTGCTTTCTCAGGGTGTTCAAGTATAGAATACTGAGAAACACATCTTGCAGAAAATCGGTAATTGTAGTTATAAGTTACTGTACAACTAATGCCACTGACAAAAAGAACAACAACAAAAAAGGAAAAGCCTGGATATTCTAGTCTGTAAGACCTGCAATTCTAAGGTAACTTCATAGGACCCATTGTTGGAAAAATTGCTGCAGACTTCAGATCAGTCTCTGAGACTAAAGATTTAAGGCAGCTACATGAAGTGAAAGTTAATTGTCAGTTGAGCCGAGAGATTCCAGCATATTTTGCAATTATTTAAATATATTAATAAACATTAAAATTTAAAAATGTTTTTTATAAACTGCTTTGAAAAGTTTTCTAGGCCCAAATTTTAATGTATTATGCAGTAAAAGGAGGAAGTGGTTAAAAATCTAAAATATGAAGAGTTAAGGAAATTTACTCTGGAACTAAATATAGAGTGACTAAAAGGTGTCTTTCAATCTTTTGTTTTAAAATTGGTGCTTCTAAGATGGGACATAAGGAGTACATTTATCAAGGAGTGATAAGGCTAGAACTGTGTTCTTAAACTGACTCAGATGGTACTTGGTCCTCATTGTGTGTTAAAGGAACTGCTATATTGTCCCCTCCCTATCCCTTACAAAGCTCTGGATCCATTCTTGCATTCAATTTACTCATTTCCATTTCCAGACTTAATTAACCATATCTAGCTTTCATTACTTTGCAGTAGTCAAAGTGAACAAAAAAACATTATTCAAAAGCAAGTCTGAAAATTGCAGCTAGGGTAAGGACAGTATTCAGCTATTTAGAAGGCAAGTACTAAGTGCAAGCTTATGGACTGTTTAGATGTTTGCATGAGTCTGGCATGTTAAGTAACTGTATTAATTTTTGGTTTAGTGGAAAGAAGCAAAACCTGATGAGTTAATGGACTCCAAATTGAGATGTGTGTTTGAAATGCCCAACGAAAATGATAAACTGGTAAGTAGGAAAAGAGTAGGAAACTGCCATACACTGATTGGTAGGATCTCATGAAAATTTGTTTTGAATTTTTTTAAACCTATTTGATCTGTTGATTAAATGGATTGTAGGAATTTGTACTAACTTAGACAAGAGAGGTGTTTGGTATGTAACTTTGCAAGGATTCATAGAATGGTAGAACAGCCCAGGTTGAAAGGGACCTTGAAATACCCTCTGGTCGAACCGTTCATTGGAAAGGGAGAACCCTGTCCAGCTGCATCCTTAAAACCTCCAGCCATGGAGACTAATGCCAAAAATTACTGTCTTTTTATTATTTTTATTATTGATTTGCCTTAGGGTTTTGCTGTGGTCAGATAATTAAAAAAAAGAAGAGAATCTTCAATGCTGCATACAGTGAAAAGTTAATTGCATTATTTGCTTTTTAAAGTATTAAATGCTTTTCAGTTTTAAAAATTCTGTTTTTAATTCAGCTGGATTAGAAAAGGAAGTACTGATAAGAAATTAACGCATGCTTTGGGAATCCTAAATGCATTTTTTTAAGGTAATGGTAAAGACAGATAATCAGACAAAAAAAAAAAAATCCCATTATCTCTTTCATGCTCTTGTCTTCAAACAAAATATATTCCAATTGTGTAGGAGATGAGTTTCACTGTATATAGACTGAAGATGTCTGTTTTGTGTTGCCTGATATTTGGAATAATGGTTAACTGTCAGTTACCTAGAAGTTTTGCAGAATGCGACCAAATTCTTATGCGTTAATATTTCTTTTACCCTCATGCTTGAAATTCTGATTTATGGAATCTTAATACTGTATGTTCTGGGTTGTTTGTTTTTTTTGGGGGGGTTGATGGGGGGTTTTTTGGTGCCTTTAGCATTGTGAATTAGAGTGCTAAGGAAGGATTTCTGTAAACGACCTTATTCACTTCATGGCCTTGACTTTTTAGTACTGTCCAGATTTTACAGTAATCTGTAAGGCATGTTGGGGGAAAATAGCATGAATCCATGCATGTAAAATCCATCTTACTATTTACATTCATAAAGGGTTTAAGTGAAGGCTGCTAGCTGGCCAGTAGCTGTCTTTGCAGCTATTCTTTTAATACAGTTTTTGGAGTGTAATGAAAAGATATTTTCCAGATGTGGTATCAGTATAATGCTTTTGGTGTGATTTGTGTCTTGTGGGTTTTTTTTTTTTTGTAAAGGCTAATTTATGAGATGCAGCTTTTTATTCAGATGTAAGCTGCTTAAGTGTGTTAAATGCTAAAACTGTAAAGGTTAAGCATTTATTATCAAGGCACTTAGTTGTCTACTTTCTGTGTTTTTTTTCTAATATTTAAGATGTAATTTAATAAGAAGGTAAATTATACTTGTTTTTAATTTTATAAAATGCTTAATGTAGTGAGAAAAATGTAGTGGATTATACCAAACTATTTCCTTTTGTACTTTCTTTAATGTGTAATCTTCATAGTATTGACTGTACATAATATTTGGATTTTTCTGAGTAGCAGCGTAGGGTTGCAAACCCCTGCTTTAGCAGTTCATTTAGGCAATCCCTTAAACCTGGCAATGAAAAATCTGCCGAGTCCTGAGGGTAAGCCTCACCTGCCACCTCAGGATATAACTACACCAGGACACAAGTATTTCACTCCAGTCAGCAGTAACTTTCTTCAGATGCCTACCAGTCATAGCCAGAAGATTGACATGAAGAAGCCAGTTAGTGAGGTCAAGCAGCAGAAGGAGGTTTTTTCCAGGGAGATAACTACTGGTGAAGTTTCAGTACTACTAAAGGAATTCAGTTCAGTTAGCAAACCAATTAAAAAAGCAACAGATCCTGATCCTCATACTCATGATAGAAATACGTTGGTCTTCTTAAATCCAGTTAGGAGTACCTGTGTTGAGTAGAAGGATCTGGCTCTTAGGCTATCTATGGCTGCATTGCAAAAAATATAAAATGCAAGTAGATGCTGTAGACCAAATAACTGCTACTTGCATAGGAACTAAACAAGTTCTTGCATCTCTTTTTTAGTTGCCTTGTTATTACATGGATGTGTTTACCTTTTTAATAGGCTTTCTGTTACGCTTAATGTGTAACCTTGGACTACTTTGGTTATGAAAGGTGTAGTATGGTGGTGATCTAAATGACATAGCTGTGTAGCCAAGCAAGTAGGAATACAGAAGGCTGAATCTGAATATAAGCTGTGTAATGCCATATGAATGCTGTGTTTTTACGAATGGTAACCTGGGCTATACAGTTGAATCCATTGTATTAATGTCTACTGAAGATCATTGTATTTTTTGAGCGGAGCTGTGGGAACTAGATTTTTATTATTATTTTTGGCTTTATTGCAGTTTTTTTGTGTGACTTGTCACTTGTATTCAAAATTAGTAATGTGTATTTCAGAGATGCTGTGAGACTTAAATTCTATGTACGTGCAAGACTTTATTTTCCTTCAGTAAGAGGTGCTGTAAGTGCAAGACATTTGTGCCATATGTACTTCAAATTAGTTTGTGACACAACCTGTTTTCTTTTTACATTTTTTTTTTCTTACTATTGTGGGATTAGTTTCTTCCTTTTATTTTTTCCCCTCAAGTTCAAATGCTGTTTGGTGTATTTTGTGCCATCTTTTGGATGCCTGCTGGGTCAGTGTTAAGCAGCTAAAGTATTAATTTTGGTCTCAGTACCATGTAGTACCAAATCTAAAAAGTGCAATCTTCACTTGCTTTTTAATATTTGAGCAAATCAGAATTGAACTGATAATAGAAGTCTTTGTTCAGATTACTGTAAATATAAACTTCATTGAACTATATTAGTAGCTGAATTGTTTCAATTTTAAGCTGTGGATGATTTTTCTCTAGGTAAGTAAAATTCTCAAGTCATTCTTAATATTTGTAGAACGATATAGATGCAAGCAAACCTGCCCCAGTACTGAATACATCTAAGCAGGATGGACCGATGCCAAAACCACATAGTGTTTCACTTAATGATACTGAAACAAGGAAGCTAGTGGAGGAGTGCAAAAGACTTCAAGCAGAGATTATGAAGCTGACGGATGAAAATCGGCACCTGAGAGTAAGTTCTGCTTCAATGTTTGTATTGAAGTGGCTTTGTTCTTCTTGATTGAAAGGTCTGGTTTGTAATTTGGCCAATAGATGTGTATTCCAGAAAAGAAATATGACTATTAGAATGTCAAGATTGATTTGCAATATGATTTTACTGTCCTTTATATACTGTATATTTTGAACTTCTCAGTGATTGAGACTTTGTGATTGTCATGGATGAGATACTGAAGCTACATAATTTTCTTCTTAAATGAAATGGTCGTATTTAAGGTGGTCTTAGTTGCTTTAAGTCTAAACCAGAGGTACCAAATGAGTAGCTTTTATTAAATGTGCATTGTTACTCATTGAGAATGAGTAAAGGAGATCCAAAGTGGTAACATTCTGTATCACAAATTGTTAGTGAACAAGAACAATTGTTTGGCCAGAGGAGGTAAGCAAACACTATTTTCGTGCCATTTCAGTAACCCGTAACTAGTCAATATATGACTATGTGACTTTTCCATATATTTGCTTTTGGGTACCTGGCAATTTCATTGGCCGTGGTAGCCTTTTAAAGAACCATGAAATAATGATGTCTCCACTCCTGTAATTCTGACGACATTGGAGCATTAGGAGAAACACTACACAAAGCAGATGTTTCTCCTTCACAATAAGGAATTACTGCTACTTAATTCTGACGCATAGTGAGTAAAAGCAGGATTCTTCATGATGCCTAGCAAGAATTTCAGAATCTTTCTTAACGAGAACATGAAGAGAGACTAGTGGATTACCTGTCCTTATTTGAAATATTATGGTTTGCTATGTTTGGATTTTGGATTTTGGTGTGGTGTAATGTTATTTTTTAACTTTATTTAAATGTTCACTAGTAAATTGGACATTTGAGTTCAGTTTTTGCAATTGTAAGAAGATGTGTTTGTAATTTTTTTCCACCTGTGTTTTTTTCCCCCCTCAGGATGAAGGCTTGAGGCTCAGAAAAGTAGCGCACTCAGATAAATCTGGATCGCCTACAGCTTTGGCCCTCAGAGATAATGGCTCTAATTCTCTTCCTTCACTTCTTGTTGTAATTGCAGCCATTTTCATTGGATTCTTTCTAGGGAAGTTCATCTTGTAGAAAGAATGAGTGAGAGAAGCATGCAAAATGCAGCTTCCTTTTTTTTTTTTTTTTTCTTGGCCAGAAAAAGATTTGTTTACCTACCACTTCATTGGTAGTATGGCCCAAGTGGCCGTTTTTGTGTACAGCATCATAACAGGCTTTGCCTTTAATGATCTCGCACGGTTAGAAAACACAATCTGAAAAGACAAACTGTTCGGCTACTGGACAAAATTGTACATTAAGTCATCAATAGCAGGTGTCAGTTGCACAGTCAGTCCTTTATGAAATTCATAAATAAAGAATTGTTCTTTTTTTCTGTGGTTTTAATAAGAATTCAAAAATTGTTCAGAGTCTTTTAAATGTTATTTTAATAATCCTTTAAAATTTTATCTGTTGCTGTTACCTCTTGAAAAATGATTTATTAGATTGCTAATCCCACTCATTCAGGAATATGACAAGAGGTGTTCTGGGGGAAATGGTGCCTCTTACTGTGTAAATTTTCTCCTTACCTTACTTTGCTAATATCATGGCAGAATTTCTTTCTTATCCCTTGTGAGGCATTGTTGAGAGTTCTTCATCCTTACAATCCTGTCCCATAATATTTAACATTACAAAAGAAATAAAATTGTTAACAGATTTTTCTGCTGGGTAGCCTGTTTGTGTGTGTCGTACTTTTAGAAGGGATTCCTAACAAGTTCATTGTTCATGGTAATTTGCTACTTGTAAAAAATGGCTATTTTTGAAGTTTATTTGCTTAAGTCTCTGGCTTAGACTGTTGTAATTGAAGTTTTTTGGGGAAAAAAAAAAGGTTTCCATTCCATTTGTTTAAACAAAAGAACTGTTTTCTGGCTGCTTTCAGCTACAGAGAGGATGGTTATCAAACTTGTTTTGGGACAGAATAATTTGGATATCCAGCAGGTACAAATATCAGACATGAATGTTCTCAGTATATTAACAATTTGCTTGGATTGTGCAGGAGTGTAATAATCAACCTTCTGTTCCATCTTTGGATCTTCTGGGTGCCTTCCAGGAGTCAACATTATTCTTTGATTTCATAAGGGTACTTAATTCACATACACTAACTTAACTCAGTTTGTAATTCTGTTTTAGCAGATATTAAAAAATGCAGTTTGAATGATTCGGACACCCATAGTGAATTCCATGATGCAGAAGAGTTGATATTTGCTGAGTGAGCCTCAGTTGCTCACCTTTTGAAAATGAAAATCATTTTTATGCAACTCTTGCCAGATCTACCTGTGTTAACCATATATAGCTAAGTTTTAAAGAATGCATTTTTTTGAGGTCTGAACTGCTTCCCTGCACTTAATCTTAAGTCTTGCCTCATCTCTGAATATGTCATAGAAACAAACAGTAGTATTGGAACAAAATATTATCTGTACTTCTAACTAAGCATAATCCCACACAGGGAATTACTTGTAAACTGAAAAATTGCGGAAGGGATATACTCCTGTAAGCAAAATTGTGTATGTTCTTGGACAGCTTGACTTGATGTGGTGCAGCTAAGTGTGTTAGACCTTGGTATATGCACATCTTATGTAGCTGAGAAAAATGTTCTGGAGAAGATGTACGTTATCTTGGTTGCCTTTGATTTCTAGTGCTTTTTTTAAAAAAAACAAACTGTAATTACATCATGTTCTGTCATTGCTCTCTGTGATAAACTTTTTTTATAAAATCTTGCATATGTGCAAGGAAGTTGATGAAGAAAATGCAAATACTGCTTATCTTTTCACTTAAGCATGCAAGCACAGATGTTTCCAATCACTTGTTCCAGTGTCTGCATTCAAGTCTCCTTCCATCCCAGTGACTGGAAAAACTATGTTAAGGTCTTGATTATTTTGGTTCCGCTGGTTCAGAATGGTGTAATTCTCCCATTTTCTTTTTTGGTGTTTTTTTTTGTTTTGTTTTGTTTTGTTTTGTTTTTTTTTTTATTCCCTCTAACAGAACATAGCCACATCAAACTTTCATAGCCTGTTCCAAACTGATTACGTGGAAAATAACGAAAGCAATAGTGTGCAGGATGTAGTTTGCTTCAGATAGAGCAGTCGTTCCTGCATTGAAGGGAAAAAAAAAATCCTCTGGAAGATCTTAAAATGTTTACAGCGTAGTGTATGGAGATTTTCAAGGGTAGCTAGCACTTTCAGGACTAAGGTAAAAATAATGTTAAAATCAGATTGAAATAACTTTTTCTAATAAATAAAAAACAGGTGGTGGTAAAACTTGGTCATGGTTTAAGTAATGTCTTCAAAGTGAAAGTGTGCAGCGGTCTCGTAACCAATGTACTTACTAATGGTATAAGGAGACTGTCTTGGTTTCCAGTAATCCCTTCTTAGCTGTATATAAAATGTAATGCTAAAACTATTTTGCTCTCAGGAGTCACTTTGGATGAGATCAACTGTATTCAGTGAATTATGTAATATGGATTAAATTGTTTGTCTTTGTTCCTGAAATGGTTAGAACTTCTTGCTTTGTCTGCCTGCTTACTTGTGTATGTAAGCACGGGGAAATACAGTCTCTCCACTGCTCCTAGTGATATGATCAGACAATGATGCCCATAAAGTCATGTGAGGCTAAATGCATAACTTCAGTTAAATGTATTGCAGATTGCTCTTCTGATTTCTCAAAAGGGCAAGATGGGACAAGTATACAGTATCAAAATAGTATTTTAAAGTTTTTATGAATATAGCACTTTAAAAAAGGGTAATATGATGGTTCAGGGGGGAAAAAAAGGCTAGTTAAATAGAAGCTAGAGCTTCTGCAGTAATTCTGGGCACCAAATTTAAGCCACTTTAAAAAAAAAATAATATATGTGTGAAGTTCACTTAAGAAAAAGTTATTTGTATCAATGCACAATTTATTTGTGCACTTCTACTCATTCTCTAAAAGCTGTTGACAAACACTGTTGCCCAGGCTTGCATGTTTCTGCTGCTATGGTTGAAGCCAATTTACACATAAGATGCAACCAAACACTAGCTTGAAATTTCATTATTCTCTTGGGAGGAGAGAGGGTGGAGGGAGGAGGTGGAAGGTGACATTTTGCCAAAGGGGAAAAGACAAAGTCAATAAGCAAAACTTATCTTTCAGGCCTTCTTCAAAGATATTAAAAGTTGAAGTGTTAATAAACTATTAAAAATGTGGTAGTGTCCTTTTTATTTTGGAACTTCTCTGTGACTATGTACATTCCGTAGACTCATGATAGTGAATAGATGTATCTAGTCCACCTTGCAGGCGGTGTAACTGCCCTGCTTCTCAGTACTGCTAGTAAATAGTGTGAAGCTGGCGTGGATGAAGATTCAGTGTTGGAATGAAGAGCAGGTGCCTCAACCTATGTAGCGCTGAGGATGCTGATCGTAGAATCATAGAATGGTTTAGGTTGGAAAGGATCTTGAAGATCATCAAGTTCCAGCCACCTGCCATAGGCGGGGACACCTCCCACTAGACTGGATTGCCCAAGGCCCCATCCAGCCTGGCCTTGAACACCTCCAGGGATGGGGCCTCAACAACCTCTCTGGGCAACCTGTTCCAGTGCCTTACCACCCTCAAAGTGAGAAACTTCTTCTTAATGTTCAATCTGAACCTGTCCTCTTCCAGTTTAAAGCCATTCCCCCTCGTCATATTGCTACATGCCCTAGTAAAAAGTCCTGATGGTTTGTCAGCCTTATAATAGTTGTCGTGACAAAGGGTTTTCTTTTTCCTGTTTGGAGTCCCTAGGTATAAATGCTTGAACTTCTTTGCCATGGCAAACTCTTGCTTCAGGCTGTGGCAAAAGATGGAATGAGAGCTACACAGTTATGGGCCAACCCTAATCAACGTTTACTGTAATGTTGAAACACCCTGCTCTTCGTGTTTACAGGTGGGATGAAATTCTGTAGCTCTTCTTTTTAACCATGTTGTTGTGAACATAGCAGTACACCGCTTTGCTTTCTACGCTGGTTACCATTGAATGGCTTTGCGGGGTGTACCCTGGAAGGCAACATCCGTGTGCAGCACTGACCGCTGCTGCCAGGGAGGCTCTGTCTTTTCTGATCTTGAGCTTCTGTGGTGGCTTTAGTCTGGTGGCACGCTTTAATGTTGGATAAGAGGGGAGGCTAAATACAGGAGTCAGTTTTCACAAGGGTTTGAGCTCCTGTAGGAAGGACTGAAATTAATGATGATTAAATTTGACCGATTTCTTTGTTTCCTGTCTGAACTGCTCTTTCAGGGGCACTCAAATAATGTGAACAAGTATATGATCTAAGTTGGTCTGTTGTGTTTTTCTTTTTGAATGCAGGTTGCATATGTTAAGAAAAAACACGGTTTCTGATAGGGCTGTGTAAACAGAGGTAATGATGATGTTGTCACCTTTATGTATTTGTCCTCTAGGTGACAAATAGCTATGTAGAAATGAGGTCTTGTGCAAAAGCAAAACAACTGATTATCTTTTATCTGGCTTTCTCATTACAGCTAGATGGTAAGGTCAGTGCCTCTTCCTCTTTCCCTGGGACAAGGGCTTATGTTTGCGTGGTAAACTGGATCTAGAAACTGATTTGGATGAAATATAATTTGTTAGGGGATGAAAGATTTTGGTTTTAACTAAATTGTGGTATAAGCATTGCCCACCCTGTTGAAGTGCCATTTTATTTAAAGCTTGGTACCAGTTTATGTAATGTTGATAACACTGCCAGCAAGGTATTGAATCCCTGTTTATACAGTAGCTGCTTCTGCTGCTTGCGGTGGTGGGAGCCTGCTCTTCCACTCCCTCTTCTTTAGAAAAGATTTAAAGGGTGTTATGGTATCCAGGCACAGAGGCATGAAACAGACAGCTATTTAAGCAGTCTGAGCTCAGACACATGAAATAAATGAAAAATTAATTGAAAAGTGACCAAAATAGTTATTCATTCTTACCATTTACAGTTGTGTATAAGAAAAAAACATTGTGAGGGTTTTTTTTAAGTTAGTCTGGTTATCATCCAAGTTCTTAAAAAAAAAAAAAAAATTGCCTTAGTCTGGGAATAATTATTTCAGGATGTTCTTGAAAGTTTATCTTTGTACAGATGCTGGTGCAGGTTCATGTGCGTAGGTGAATTGGGAGAGATTGTCACTGGTGATCAATGTCTAGGCTGTTCTCAGAGTGGTTAGTAATTAAATAGCAACCTTTGTGAGTGTCTCAGTCTGCCTTGTAAAGTATAGCTTATCCTGGCTTTAGAGATGGGGAAGCTGAGGCACAAGTGCTGGGACAAATGATTGGGAAGGGATGGTTTTGACACAGCCCCTGTTCTCTGGCAGACACTCCATCCCGTTTCTCATCAAGCCTTCCTTGAACCTTGTTCAAGCCTTTTTTTTTTTTTTTTTTTTGAGTATCCAAAATGATGCTTCATGTTGCTTGGAAATTTTTCATAGGCTTTTAAAGCACCTTCTTAAAGACAGCTGTTGCCTTGTCTGTTCCTGAAGCTGAGTGTTAAACAGGCAGAAAATGTCTTAGAGGTGTTTAATGGTGGATTGTGCTCACTGGGATTATATGGCCTGACTTCTGCTAAAGACGGTGGTGGTGAAGATGCTAAACATCTGGACATATTGTGTTTGTAATCAGAACATTAGTGTGTCTGTGTAGGAAAAAAAAAACAACAAACACTTTTGTGGAGTCAGTGCTGTTTGTACTTTTCAAGTAAAAGAAAACAAACAGTCCTAAATCTGTACAACTGCCATGTTAGTGGTGGTATATATTGTTCTACCCATGCGAGTGGCAAAATATTTTTCCATTGCTACTTTTATAGTCCGAATACAGATGATACAGACAGCTATGCTCTGATTTTTGGAGGCACTTCTTCAGAAGAGCCAAGCACTTTTTTTTTTTTTTTTTTTTTTTTTAAAAAAACCCTAAATGTGTCTGCTGCATGCAGATGCTCCAGCAATAGTAGACTCTTACAAAGCTTAAATCCACTGCTATGTTTTCACTCAAATTTAGTAAATGCTTTGCTGTTATTACTGCTTTTCAGAACTGCAGTACACCTGTGCACTGGTATGAGGGCTGGTTTGAGGAATATTAATAATGACAATCTAGTAATCAATTATAAAGATTGTGCTCTGTTTCTTAATGATTTAAAGCAATGCCTCTCAACCATTATGTAGGAGAGTCTGGTTTGTAGAACCATGTTCTGGAAGGGCTTAGGAGGAAAGTCCACTTAAAACAAAACATGAACCCTGGGTTAAATGGAGAGACAGCCCTCTAGGGCTGTATTCAGAGGTACTAAAGAGTGCAGCTTTGATACTGAACTGAGTAGTTCATAGAAGGTGGAAGCTCATGCAGTGGCTAATATTCCTTGATTGCCTTAATCACCTCAGTTTAGTTTAAAATTTTGAAATGATAAATATGAGACACCTGTTCCACATCTCAAGTGGGAACTGAGGGGTGGTTGGGGTCAAGTGAAGAAGGGAGTATGGTAGGAAGAGATGGTTGTGGCACTTAGGGACACAGTTTAGTGGTGGACTTGGCAGTATTAGGTTAATAATTGGACTTGATGGTCTTAAGGGTCTTTTCCAGCCAACCTAAATGATTCTATGAGAAGAGAAGAGAAGATGTACCGCTTCAGAAGCGGCTTTGTTGATGGCTGTGTCTGCCCAGGACAGCTGGGCTGTGAGGGAGATCTGTACGTGCTGTCTTCTCCCCAGACACATGCTGGAAACTGCTGTGTCCTCTCGGATCAGGGCTTTCTCTCCGGCCTCAGGGTGTAAAGCCTCAAACGCGGTGACTGGTCATGGTCGTGTAAACAGGAGAACACCAGGAGAAGGATTTTCATTGCATTCATGCCCGAGATTGTCTAACCTCACATTCTCAATGCAGCCTTCCAACTTCATGGCACTGCTTTCAGACTTCACTTCCTTGCATAGTACCTTGAAATGCTTTAGCCCTTGGGCCCCTCATTACATGTCCCAGCTTCAAGAAAATCAGAACAGATTGCTTTCCTGATTAGGTGAAATTATCTCTTCATCCTGCCTCCACAGGAACCAGATTACAATGGCAAAGGAAGGTCAGCGTATTTGCGGAAAAACTTAACTTTTTAAAGAGACAAGTTTTATGTGATTGCAGCATCTTTGTGCTGCTTCTCCCTGTGTGAATTTGAAATCTAATTCAAGCCACATTTGATAGAGAAGTTGATGTTTCACAGCTACCAACTACCTCCAATTCCAGGAAAATTAGAGCTGAGATGAAAGACATTTAAATTGGTGCTGCCATCCAGGGCGAGCCTGCACAATGAGCTGGAAAGATGCCTGTCCTGCTTGCTGCTGTTTGACCAGTTGGTGCTGGTGCGCTTGCCGAGCTGTCACCTTGGGCATAGATCAAACGCCCCGGCAGCTGCCGACGGTAGCCCAGCACTTGTCAGCAATGTGGGTGAGGGACGAGCGTGTTACAAGGGAGCAAGGTTAGCAGGCATGGCAGGGAAAGCTCGAGCTGTCACCAGAGTAGAATCATAGAATGGTTTAGGTTGGATGGGACCTTAAAGATCATCGAGTTCCAACCCCCCGGCCAAGGGCAGGGACACCTCCCACCAGACCAGGTTGCTCAAAGCCCCGTCCAGCAACACCTCAAGGGTTGGGGCATCTACAGTAGGCTCATGTAGGGTGTGTGGGGTGGGACAGGAGCTTCATTCACCTGGGGGACAGGAAGGAGGCGATGCAAGAAAATGCTAAATAATGGGGTGAGAAATGCTAAAAGTTGGAAGAAAGTATAACCCTGCATGTATACTTCCTTACTTCTCCAACCTGCTCTGCTCAGGCACTTTGGAAATACTAATGATTTAATGATTGCAAATAGGTGGGAGGAGTCTGATCTTTAGAGGAGCTGTAACTGACCTCAAAACTTCTCTTAGAACAGTAATTTAAAAAATAAGCTAATTGTGGTTTTATGAGTCTACTTCTAGAGCTATGAGGAGTTGCGTTTGTGGAACTAGAGGCGTAGAAATGAAGCAGCTAATCAAAAGTAAGTATTTTCAGCAATGTAACCAGCAGCATACAGACAGGGGCCTCCTGATCTCCTTGGCTTCTGCTCCAAGAGAGCAGTGGAGAAAGAGCAACATGTGACCCAAGTCCTCCGGCGCTCTGCGCATACAGTGCGGATCATTAGGTGAGCCACGCAAACATTAATTCCCCTGTGTGGGCAGGCATAATAACAGGATTATGCAAAACTGTTGTGTGTGTCTGTGTACATTAATATTTACATCTGATGTGTGAACAGAAATCTTTCTGGGGTGCCTGTATGCAAACCGGGGGTTACAGCACAATGGGTTACTGTAAGACTTCATGTTGTATCATGTTTGCAACTGTTTTACTTACCTCTGCTAATCCATTTTCCTCACCTAATTTTTGAACTACTTTAAAATTGCTAATTTTCAGAGCGACTAGATGCAGAAACACTTTCTTTGGCAAATGAGAGCTGTCTTGTCCAAAAGCCCCTCTCAAATGCACTCTGATCCTCTGTGAGTATTAGTTTGAGACCATCAAAGAGAAACGGGAGGCTTAAGCAGGAGGATGCTGACACAAGGTGAATTTCTAACATCCAAAAGCAATTGCTACTGGTTTTGTGAAGTGCAAAGATCTCAGCTGTCAATGCAAAAGCATTTTTTAGATTTAAAGAAATTAAGCTATTTTTGTAGCAAATCCTTCCCAGTCTCATGCCTGGTGGCCACTAAGTCCTGTATGCTTCCTTTCGCATAGCTATACATTGATAGTAATCTCCTAGTCCTGGTTGCAATTGTGGAAGCTGAAACACTTGCGCTTATACTAGGGTGAGCCAATAATAGTCTAAGATTTAAAATTAGACTCTGTCAAAATATAGAGGTATTCTTTAGCATATATAACATATTTGAGAGTTTATGTAGCTCTTAGAGCAGTTCTAGTGAATGTGTGTTACTAGTCATAAAAATATTGGTAATTCCATGAATAAAGTACTTACGTATGAGCTGTATATATATATGTCATTGCTTTCCAGTTGCCATTTATATGTACATTTTTGGACAGATGGGAATATGTTGAAGCAATGCAGATTTTACAGTTCAGTAATAATTTTCCTTCTAGTATTAATTTAAAACAAAACCTGCAGAAATGCTTGGTACAGCTTAGAGCATGCAATCATTTCCCCAGTATCCCTTACGGAGTGCAGAGGAGAAATTCCTTTAATGCATATTGTATAGGTTGACAAAATTTTGTCCTGTTTGTATGGCACTGGACGTGCTGGAGGGGCTGCAGGGGCAAAGCTTCATTTTGGCATTTGAAAGTGTAACTTCAGATTTCTTCTGAGTGTAGTTCCTGTGATTTCTTTTATGGCTACTGCTCTCGCGGAGGGTGTTCCCCTCTGGTAAGGAGAGAGCATCCTTTCTGGTAAGGATAATGAAGCTGGAGTGTTAGTCTGATCCTCAGGGAAGACTTGTAAAATACCTTTTAAAAGATGTATGTTTTTATTTTCTGTAGGCTAAAACCATGGGCTCAGTGGAGAAACTGGTTTAAGGGGCAGTACGTGTTGCTTGTTAATTTGCCTGGTTGTCCAGGCTCTGATGACCCTTTCTCTCATGAAAGAGAGATGGTGGTGTCACCCTCTTCCCTCGCTGGCACTTCTCTCTGCTCCATAGTTGCTCCCTTACCCTCTCAAGTCTAAATTAATTTCAGTAATCAGACGAAGGGGAACGTGCCCAGCCTCTGTTTAACTGGAGCTCTCCTGCTGCTTATTATTCCCGATAAAGGGGACCATGAACCTTTAAAGCGTGCCTGGTTTTGGTCTCCCCGCTCCCCTAACCGTATTAGCGTCGGCTTTCTTTCTTTTTTTTGTTTGTTTGGGTTTTTTTGGGTTTTTTTTTTTGGGGGGTGTGGGGGGAAGGCTGGCAGGAGGGTTGAGGCTGGGCAAGCTTTAACCGCCAGATGGCAATGTCCCCCCGGCCCGCCGCGCTCCCGGCCCGCCCCGCCGGGCGCTGCACCCAGTCCGGCCCGTCGGCCGCTCTCACGGGCTCCCGCTGAAAATTGCGGATTTATAGCTCATTTTTTGTGCGCTGGGTATTTAGGGGTTTGTGTGTGTCTCTCGTTTATAGCCGGGGAATTAATAATTTTGTTTGCTGGAAGATACGGTTGTTTCCAGCAACGCCTTATAAGGCAGTGGGTAAAGCTGATGTCTTTATATTGTTTTAAGCATCTGTGGGGGTCTTCAGGCTACTGTTTGGTGCTAAGAGAAAAGTGATCCAGTAGTTGGGCATTTATTTAAAGAATTTCATAATGCATGTGTCAGTCTAGCAAGAGTCTGTCCTCTGCATGAAGGTCCATAGGTCTGACCTTGGGGCTTTTCTGTGGGAGGAATTGCAGAATTCAGCAGAGTTATTCTAGGAGATCTAATTCCTAACAACTCCAAGTGTAAACTTTTTCCCCCAACTGTTTTCATGTCTTTATTTGAAGACAGCGGTATCCTGAGCAGCTCGCTTTCTCATTTTCCAATAGGCTGTCTTGGAAATGGCAGCAAACAAGGACCGATGTGGTTCCCATGGGAAAGGGATGTTGGTAGTCATGTCTGCCTGCTTTGAGGCAGCGATCATGAGCAGTTCCCATTACTGAAAGACATGTAGGAATTAATTACTGTCTTCAGGGCTGGGTATGACCATAGCTAGAATCCATCTGATGGACTGTTCCTATACTCTGGAGCAGACTTGTGAAGGAGTGGGGAGAAGGTGCTTGATAAATAATTGCTCAGCCCAACAACACTGTTTCCTTAGCTGTGGAAGGTACACGTGGTTTGATTCCTCACAGCCATGTTTATTTCTGCCCGATTCAGCAGTGGAGTGGAAATTTTATTTCTTCATTTCCTTATTATTTACGGCGGCAAATATTAATTAAAAAAAATAAACAGTGATTGCACCAAAGAGGGGAAGACTTGAAGAACAAAAGTTCTTGGCAAATACCTGTAGTAAGAGGGAAAACCATGGAGAATCAATGAAACTATAAAATTCAGATGAACGGTGCTGTTTTTTATTATCTAGCCTTCCCTTTTGGGTCAGGAGTGGGTAAACTATGCCGCGTAGAATCTGTTTATGCCTGAATTCATCCATACATCAGGCTGTGTGTGGAAGCGAGACCACTTCTTCACAGGGTGTGGCTACTGCATTCAGAGTCCCTTGTAGTTTAAGGCATGCTTCCTGAAAATCAAGCTTATCTTTCAGGGATCTCCTGAGTCACTTCTGAAAACTCAGAAATCGGTTAACTCCAAAGCTTTTGATGGTGGTGGTGGAAGTCGCATTGACTGCATTTCAGGTCATCTTTGTGTGAGCGAGGCAGGAGTGAAAATGCGCAGCACTGAGGAAAGATGCTTTCATCATCCTGTGACTTGCTTTCCCTTCTCAGTTCATACCAGGTCTTTCTTCGTCTTTAAGAGAAGTGTCCTTTCTAATCCCTCCCTGCTTCCCCTCCAGGCTGTAGCCCTTTGAGCAAGCCAGATGGAATAGGAGAGCAGTAATGCTGTTCTGTTTGCTTACAGCTCAGTTACGAAAAATATTTGGTTTCTGTTGACACCACACCCTTTGTCCTGACCCAGCTGCTCTGACCCTCCTCTCCTTGCAAGCCGGTGCTGTCATTACTTGCTGGGCACTTCCAGCCCACCTTTTATTCAGAGAACCTGAAGATGTGCTGGGAAACCCAAAGCATCCCCGCTGTATCCGTCAGAGCTGTTTCTAGTGACATGTTCTCAAGGAAAAATGTTTTCTTGTGTATATAATAAGAAATGAGCTTTTCTGTGTGCAGGTTGCTCAACGGAGGGATTTTTAGTTATCTCTTTCTGAGATATCTGTGACTTTTTTACAGGTTGAAAGTCAACAGAACAGAAAACTAACATGTATAGGATGCAGAGAAATCCTTAGTTTTTCAATTAGGCTTTTTTTATTTCAATCAATAGTTTCACAAGTGCTTAAACTTCCCCGGCAGTTTAATCTGGAACATAGTTGAGAAGAAAAATATCTTCTATAACTTTACAAAAATAAAAAGATTTTTTTTTTTTTAAAACCTGCACTTTAAGCAAGCACACTCCAACTCAAGCAAGACAGACATTATATCTTAAAATACGGACTTCTGTTCATAAAAATGACATTCTACCCCAGGGCAGCAGGCACAATATGTAAACGGTATAGAAACAGAGCAAGAACACTTGTTTTGAGTTTTCTGATCCCTTTTGTCCTTTTTTCTTAAATAGAACCTGTTAAAACAATTTGTGTAAGAACTTCTTCAGGTTATCATTTCTTCTATCAGGTGACTCCTTGAGTAGGATATGACAGTGGTGCCGAAGGAAAAATTTTCACCTGTCCTGGCAACATTGGCAGTTATTGAAGATACCAACATGAATTGTTTCACTTTTCAAAACTTGGGCGCTTCAGTATTGGACAAATTACTCAGTTTGTAGGTCTTCCACTGCTAAACCACTTGCGGCTTAACTTCTTTAGCAGCCAGGGCTGCCAGCACATGAGGTCAGGTTGGAGAAATAAAAGGAATGGAATATATTGCATCACAAATGCATGTGGTGCTATGCAGCAGTTACTTTAGTGCATGATGAAACCAAAAGATCAAGGAAGCTTAGCTCCTAGTTCTATGCCTGTAACCTAGGAGAAATCTTGCAGAGAACATGGATAGGCAAATAAACTATGCGCTCTGAAGACTTGTATCTTTGTCCAACGTAGCTTCTATTGGCTAAGAGAAAAATAAAGAAAAAAATATATAGGCATAAGGAGGGAAGCTGGTGCAGCATATGCTAAGAACCCAGATCATAAAATCATGTTTCCGGTCAACACTACGACTAAACTAGAGAAGCCCCAAATCAGATTTCTGGCCATGCATTGTGAAGGTCTTTTTCCAGTGCTTCCTTTTTAACTATCTCTAGGTGACAGATAAAAAATGCAGTTCTTGTACAATTTGTACACTGCGTCATGTTTGCATTTAGTGTAACAGTAAAGCCTTGGAAAACCTAGATCTTTGCAAGTCTGATTCAGAAGACAGCTGAGACGTGAACGTGCTTTTTAGAGGTAAGAACTAGGCAGGCCTTTCTCTTGAAACTGTTGTAATATTTCTGCCATTAGGCAATTTACAGAGGAGCCACGAAGCACTAATAAATTGTAGATCATTGCCCTGATGAGTATAGAACACCATGTGGCGGAGCACTCCCTTTGCTCTCTGCTTCAGTCCTGCATCACAAGCACACAGATGTCAGCTGGGACTGAGTTGTGTGTTGCATCTGCATAGGGAAGGAACAGGGTCTGACAGTTCCTACCATTGATATTTTTCCAGAGGTAGGACCACCTAATGTGAGGATAGTCAGTGGTGGAAGATGGTTGTCTTGTGTGATCTAAGGAACATCATACCATTCCCATCCTCATAAATAAAAACTAACCTGCGTTCACTCATGCTGCTACATTTCAAACAGAAGTCCGAAACGAAGCTAGTATTTAAGGGACTTGTTTGATTGCAGTAGCTCAGTGAGTTGGAGATAGGCTGGTGTCAATCTGCTGAACACTGAACACAAAACTCAAGTCTAGCTAGAAAAAAACAAACTCCACCCTGGTTCCTAGGTTCTCTTTCAGGGGCATCGTGTCTTCTTCTTGACCCTCTAGTTAAAACTGTGCTCCTGATGCCTCCTGACCTGCAATAGACCCTGAACTGACTCTTCAAGTAGGTTTGACTGTGTGGAGCAGAAAATCATCAAGAAATGCTGATCAGAGCAGCTGTTGTTCATAGGGCTTGATTCATCCTGGCGAGTTGGCTTTCAGCTCCTTCTAGCAGGCTGAAGGAGGAGCTGATATCGGATGGATGGATGAACACTTTCTCAGGTGACTACTGAGCCAGCCTGAGCTCTGTTCCTGACTCTTAGTGAGTTTTCTGTGACTTTTCATCTGTCTGCAGAAAAAATGTGAAAGGTGCAGTCTGACCTGGCAGTGAGAGTCTATGATTGTTCCTTCCCCCCTTCCTCCTGCTGTCTTAAAACCAGGTGAACCCCTTTTGTCTCCACTCTGAGGAAATTTGCATCCAAGGCTGGTACCAGCTTAGAAAAACTGCCAAGAAGGCACGGACTTTGAGGAGGCAGGGAGCCCGAGCATAGCTATTTGCTACTCAAATGCCTTTTTCCCACTGTTTTTGCTAGCGAGGTCCATGCTATCACTGTGTTTTCAAATACTGCTTTTGCTATACCACACAGTATGGAGACTCGCCTACGTAAAGCTGGAAGACCTTCATTCAAGACATGCTTTTCCTATGATGCTGAAAATAACCATTGAAGACTTTTTTTCTCACATAGTACTGGACTGGGCAGCTAGAACCTGCTGATACTGATGAAGAAATGCCATGACCTTACTCCTTCTGTTTCTTACACAGGTTCCTGCTCCTCCTGTAAGCCAAAACATGTGTGTGTATCAGTAAAGGTCGCAGTCTAATGCTGCAAGGTTAAACTGTGCCCTCAGCTCTCTCCCTATTAAAGCAGGGCAGTGTGGTTCATCCATGAACTTGTACCTCCTTGCTGGCCTTAAATACCTCCCCTACTGCCTCTCCGGAGTCTGCTCTGATTCACATCAGTGCGCACATGAGGATGTATTTGCCACCAGGAGAAACCCGAGGGCTTCCAGGACAGGCTCTTGTTGAAGAATGCTCTCTGAGGGCTGTGCCTATCCACCTTCCCAGCAGCGTCTTCCCCAAAGCAATGCTGATTTAAGCTCAGTGAAACCATGGTATGTGTGTTGAGATGTCCAGCAAGAAGAAAAAGGAGGATGTGGCTGCATTTGTGCAGCTCTTGCTCCTCCCTCTGGTAAGACTGGGCCAGTCTCCCTCCATGCGCTGGATGCGGGTCTGTTTCCAGCTGCTTTCTCGCTCTCTGAACTACAAGCAATACCGGGGGCCACGGTGTCCTTGCTGCTCCAACCCTTTCCTTGTTCCTACGTGAGGTCACGTCGCTAAAAATACGCTGCTTGTCCTCAGACCGGGCCACTGCTAAATAGGGTTGCGAGAACACATTAGACCCCGGTTGCTGCTTTCCTTCGCCCACCTGGCTGACACAAAATCCAAGGCACAAATACTGCACGTGGGGTACGTAAGGCCTCAGGATTATGAAAAGAGAAGAAGTCCCTGCAGCCTCCTACCGGCAATTTCCCTGTGCTGCCTGCACCCCACAGAAAAATGCTGCTTTAGGGGGGCTTGGTTGTGACTACTCGCTAGATAGAAAGGGAAGCCTCAAAGCAATTACATAGCTAAGGAAATTGAATGAGAAAATATTAAATCACCGGTTATTTTTACAACTTAATTTAAGCTATTTTTACAATCATTACTTGGAATATTTTTTAATTAGAAAACTGTTTAGCGCTATCTGACCGGAGGGCTGTTGATGTGCTGTTTCTTTTTGTGTTACGAGCTGAGCTGTGAGATAATGACAAGATAAATCCTTGTGGGTTTCCTCCTTATATACATATCTACATCAGAGCTGTGAAGTCAGAGGGGGAAGCTGCTCTCACAGTACTGGCACGACACCGAGCCCTTCCCCAGAGCGATATTCCGATGAGAAACCGGGCGCTGGGGAGAAGAGTACCACAACGGTAAGATGGCGGAGACGACTGAAGCAGGATCATAACGTTCACCCCAGCAGTTAAAAAATAATAATAAAAGGACACCCCTTCCCTCCCCCCAAAAGTCTGCAGTCCTAAAGTGCAATTACTTTTGTGCAGTCATGTCAGGCCAGGGATCAGACTGGATGAAGTTCAAAGCACAAACATCAAACGAGTGCCGTTTGGGATTCGAGGAGGAGGGGTGAAGTAAGGAAAAGAACAACAGTTCTCAAGCATTCAAGTGCATCAAGAAAATAAATGTCCCTTTCTTTTGGAAGAAAAACAACCCCCAGTCTGGTGGAATCCTGGCTTTGTAGTCATGAAAAATAAGGGTTTTTTTTCACTTCTAGCTGAGAATGTCCCAATATGACACAGTACAAATAAACAACACCAAAGCAAGAGCTGGGGCACTGGGGTATTTTTCCGGTGCCCTGCTGCTATACAGCCTTATTTTATTCTCCTCTGGTGACTCTTCAGATCTGGGTACGGATGAAGCGCACTGAATTAAAGGCATCTGGTAGGAAGTGGCTCTCTTCTCTGGTCGGTCGGGGCTGGACCCGTCGCTCGGTCTCTGGCCATTGTACAGCAAGTACCTGCCCCGGGCATCCTGCTCCATTTTGAAGATTTCGTACTCGGTGTGAGGTAGGCGGATGCCGAGCGCGATGCAGCCGTTCGTGTGGGTGACGTCTTGCTGAACCCCAACTTGCCAGGACCCCTGTGCTCCGCACTCATTCCCATTGAAGACGTTGAGCAGAGAGGCTGTGGATATATCCATGGGAGTGACCTTCATGTGATTCACTGCGAGAGAGGAAGAGAGGTGTTATTAGCAGAGGGACAAAAACAAAAGCAAAGACTACGTAGGGATTGGGGTGTACCTGTGAAATCAGAATTGTCTCTCCTTGTTCATTCTTAAATCTTTTTTTTTTTTTTTTTTTATATATTGCAAGTGTGGCCAGCAAATCTGTTTGCACCATTTTAAGTCTTTGACATAATTACTTCTTGCACAGAAAACACACACACAAACTCAGTTGAAGAAAACCTGATGGCCACATATCTCGGAGATTAAGCATAGCTTTTCATAAATTCCAGACAATCCTTTACAGATAAAGCCTAGTTGGTTATACTAGGAGATAGGTAAAAGAGGAAACTTTACTCATGTTTTACTGCCATTCATATTAATTGGTAAGAAGGGCTACTTATAATGTTTTTTTCATCATTTATTTAACACGTTACCCTGTAAAGCTAATTAAATAACTAGTGCCACAGCTGCACTGTCTTCCTATATTACCTGTCCTTTTTTGCATGAATTATAAAGTACCGCTGAGCTAGAGAGACATGCTTTTTGTCATACCTAAATAGTGGCTGCAGCTTGCAGTACCAAACGTAGAAGTGCTGCAGCTTCTTCAGTTCCCAGTTGTTCAAAGGAGCTTAAGGCACATAAAAGCTTTATTTTTCAGCTGAGTTAAAAAAGTTGGGAAAAGCCAAATTGAATGAGCCTATGGGAGCTGAATAGAGATTTTTCCTGGTGTGTATTTGACACTGTATATCAAGAAAAGGGGGTCCTGAATAGATTGATGCTGACCAAAACAACCAAATAACCAGCCCTCATGCCTCCCAACACACCAAAACCCTGAATATTTTTGCAGGTCACTTACAGCATGTGCGTCTTTTTATAGTAAGATTTGTTTTATTCTAAGGTTTTATAAACAGATTTTCAACTCAATGGCTCTACAGTTCACATTATTCATCCGAGCTGGTGTAAAAGGTAATCTATAAGAAGTGAACCTAAAAGTTTTACCAAGACTGAATGAGTGACCTTGATCTGTGAGGTAAGTTATATAAAATCATAGAATAGTTTGGGTTGGAAGGGACCTTTAAAGGTCATCTAGTCCAACACCCCTGCAATGGGCAGGGACATCTTCAACTAGATTAGGTTGCTCAGAGCCCTGTCCAACTTGACCTTGAATGGTTGCAGGGGAGTTGGCATACCATAAACCAGAAATTGAGCAAAAACTGGATTTCACCCCTGGAGCTGAGCTGGAACATACTGCACGCAGCTATAAAGAGCAAAATCTCTGCCAGGCAAGGGTATCATCTCCTGCCTCCTATGAAAATTCCAGATTAGTAAGTTATTTCTTATAGTTCGATGCTTTCCTAAATTGGAGACATACAAGAAACTATACGCTTCTCACATGGAAACTGAAATAAGCAGAAGAGCCCACAGAGTGCTTGGGGCTTCCAGAGGCTCCACTGGGGCTGGTGCCATGGCAGGACATTGTGTTTTGGAGATGTCTCTTTGTGTGAGTGGTTAAAGCCACTGAGCTCTTTCTAAGCAGGGTGCTATGGGGCTGTTTGCCCAGGAAAGCTTCTCAGCTGCAGGGACCCAGGTGGTGTCACCACTGAGCGCTGCTTCCCAAAGTACTCGAGGGGTTTTGGTTAGATACATCTAGTCTTCACTAATCAGAGCTGTCTTTAGGGACATCCTTACTTGCTCTAGGGCCCCTTGGAAGCTGATGAAAAGACACGTGCTGCTACGTCTGCCTTCGACAGAAGATGGCTTACACCACTTCTGACCTGAAACGCTTTTCACTCTCTGTGAAGGAGCTCTAGGACACAGATCTAATCTCAGACGCTTTGCTTAGATACTTGAAGTCTGGAGTCCAAGACCGAGTGGTGTGAAATCTTATTTTTTTGTGCTGTACTTAAAGATCTCTGCCTCAAATGAGTATTGCTTCAGTAGTGTGAAATGCTGTGCAGCTGTATAGTTTGGCTGGGCATTCACACAACGCCTGCGAACTTCCCAAGAAATGACTAACTCCTGAAAATGGCAGAGTGAAATCATCATCTTGTTATGAGAGAACTCTGCTCTGGTCCATAACTACGTGACCACCTCCACCCCCTGTGCAGTGAGCCGCTCTACCTTTGAACACAAACTCCGTGCCGCCCATCACTTTGGACGAGTGCACTCCCCGGCTGTAGCGTCCCTTGGCATAGATGGTGAAGGTGGGGTGCTTGCAGATGGGGTCGGAGTAGTGGTAGTAGTGACCTTCCCAGGTGTTGTTGTTGTCATGGAAGATGAAGTGCCGAGTGAGGAAGAGGACCTCCGGCCGCACCTCGCAGCGCTGGCTCACCCACTCTCCGTGTAGCCCTATAGTCAGATCCGCCTTGGGGGGTAAGATGGGAGGATGGTGCTCATCCGACCGGTAGATGATTCTGCATGCGATGCACATGCGGTCGTGGTTCTGAAATGAAGTAGACAGAAACCCTCGTTAGGCATTATCTGTGATAGAGGGCAATGAATCAGGCCGTCCATTTCACGTTGAATTGACAGCAGCTCAACGTTTTAAGGAATATGTTGTTATTTCTTATCTTTTTAATGTTCTTCTGCAGATTCTCACCCTTCAAAGCACCTGAAACATGGCACCATTTGGTTTTGTATGTATAAGACTGCGCAGCAGGAGCAGAGTTAGATGAATTCGCTCATCTGCATTTCTCTGAAATTAACATTTTAGTTCAGCTTTTTATTGGATCTAGAAGAGGCTGACTTTATCCTTCAAATCATACAAGAAGCTGGCAGATGGTAATATACTATGGTAAAAAACATTACTGGGGACTTGGCAACTCTTGTGTTAGAAGTGAATATATTTGCTGAGCTCTTATTTTGCGTCTGTCTTCCTTTTAGTTGTTAATTTTGGGTACCATAGATGGGCATGCATGTCCTAAGTACATTTTTCAGTTGGGTAGCAGCCTGTGAGAACACTAACCAGTGATTTTAAGCTTCACCAGCTTTTCTGAGCCCTAACGCAAGCTTGTGAAGTGTACGACACGTGAAAGCTTTATGTCCCTCTCCAGCGGGAACGGGGTTTGTGGTGCCGTGAGCCACACACCGGGCTTCCACCCCCTGACATCAGAAACTGAAACTACAGACCTGTACGCTGTCCCTAAGGCTAACTGTTCCCGCCTCTGCAAAGATTTCTCTTGTTGGCAAAAGAATTTGGCCTAGCTATTCTTTTTCAAACTGTATTTTGCATTTTATCGATGGCTAGAGGGACGGCAGCAGTAGCATTTGTCTCTGCTAAACCCTGAAGTACATTTTATGGACCGATAAAGGATTATGAATCTCATTTTTTAGCTCATTTCATTGACGACAAGTTATTAGATCAAGAAGAATAAATGCCGCCCCACAAGACAAAAGCATTGCTTTCTGTTTTTCTGGTACATGTTTTGGGTTGCCGATGTGCTCTTTGTGTACATCTCGGGACCTGATGGTAGAGGCTTTCTAGTTGGCTGGTGACGTGCGGAGGGGCAGCGCCCGGAGCTGTAAGCGGGCTTATACTTGGAGTGAAAGGCAAAGACCACACAGACAGCCTGTGCCTTCATCTGAAAGGACACTTGATCCTTCCTGGAGAGAGGGGGATGCACTGGGGGCGTTAAACACGTCCACCTTGTTCAAGCTGCGAGGTGTTTTCCCGAGGTGCAATTCAGAGTGCACCGAGTTAAGAGCTGAAGCCATCGGGGAAGAGAGATTTATACAAGTACTTTTTCTTTGCACCCTTTTGCAGCCCTCTTATCTGAGATCTCTCTGAGCCCTCTCCATAACGTAAATGCTCATATTCATCGCTTGTCCACGTGAGCTGCTATGGAGTCAGCATTTCTCCTCTCACTTCCTTCAGCTCGTGGCACGCTTTAGGTGCAACATCTACCCAAGCTTCATTAGTGCCCTGAGTTTCTCTGACACTACAACCACAGGTACCTTCAGAGAATCAACATACAACTCCCACAATATATCCCTTTTACACATATTAAACAGGGTTTATATTTGCCCCCACCCCAGACCAGATAAGACGCCCAAAGTCAGTGAAGTCAATGAAAAGTCGGCTGTTCTACATCCCTGGGATGTAGAACACTGGTCTATGTGCAAAAAACCTGTAAATGATGTAGCTCAGGTTGATCTGAACCAGCGTTAGCCAACAGCCCTGCTTTGAGGAAGAAGAAGGTTGGACTTGGTGACCTCCGGAAGTCTTTCCATCCCAAAACACATGGTCTTCTGGGAACCACGTGCCGGCATGCTATTAAAGTAGATGCAGTTAATTCCCACTGTGGAGCTTGTTAACTAATTTTAAGATACATTTTCCAGCTAAATTCTGCAAGCAGGTGCAAAGGCCATTAGTATTTTAGTGAAAATACAAAGAACATTTAATTGAGTCATTTACTCGCAGCTGGTGAAGTTAGCACAGATTTGTGCCAAAGTAACTGACAGCAGAGGCTGGTGCAAAACATCTGGTTCTCCTGAACACTGAAAGCACATATAGCGCATAAGGACTATGAAACTGAGCCGTTTTCTGAAATTGCAAGTTTCAGTTTGGATTTTCTGATGGTCAAGAGAGGAACCAAGATCCAGTTATGTTTCCTATTTTGCTCAAGATTTCTTGTGTGACCTTCCTGTGTGACTTAACCTTATTTCACAGGAACACAGACAATTACAGATCTTCTGTTTGGGACAGGATGGGTAGGAGGCTAAATAACAACACTGAGCTGCCAGAAAGAAGACAGAAATTTCAGAGCGCTGGATATGATTAAAAATGTAATAATAATAATTATTATAAAAAATGTGTGTAGCTCTATTCCTGGAACGAACCTTCAAGTACAATCTGACAGAAGTTCAGTGTCCACTTTCCTCTTGCCTGTGATAAAATCTCACCAGGTTTCATCTGCAAGCTTGTTTGGGACTTAGAAAACCTGTCTGTGGAATCCCTTGCTCTCTTCAGTGGACATCAGTCATTTTCTCCGGAAAGCAGTCTGGTTTACTGGGTGGTTTGCGGCTCAGGATTGCTGGGGGGCAGATGGCATAAATGGCTAGGAAACAAGTTGGTGCTGGGGAAAGGCGGAGACTGCCTCAGCACATCTTGGGCATTGGCAGAGCTGCCCTATTTCCCTTGAGCTCCAGCTGTGAACGAGAATGCCAGAAGCTGAGCGTCCCCCCTGTCCCAGGCAGCGCTGCTGGTACTGCGAGAAAACTGTTGGATAAGGCGTGTGATCTTATCAATGCTTATAAATACTTAAAGGGAGGGTGCCAGGTAGATGGGAACAGTCTTTTTTCAGTGGTGCCCAGTGATAGGACAAGAGGTAACGGGCACAAACCTGAACATAGGAAGTTCCATCTTAACATGAGGAGGAACTTCTTTACTTTGAGGGTGGCAGAGCACTGGCACAGGCTGCCCAGAGAGGTGGTGGAGTCTCCCACTATGGAGACATTCAAAACCTGCCTGGATGGCGTCCTGTGCGACCTGCTGTAGGTGACCCTGCTCTGGCACGGAGGTTGGACTAGATGATCTCCAGAGCTCCCTTCCAACCCTGACCATTCTGTGATTCCGTTCACTGCCAGCCAAAGCACTGAAGAAACACACATTGTTGAAGTGTAATAGAAAAAGCACTTTGTCTTCTTGGAGGTCAACATCCAAAAGATGCTGCCACTGCCTTGCACAGACACCTGCAGTGGTCCAGGCCAAGGAGTTACTCTGTGGAAGATGCTGGTGTCTATCAAGGACTCGTTTCTCCAGCATGGCTGCTCCACATGGGGCAGAATGGCGTCACTAACACTTTAAGGGCTAATAAACTGCACTGATGACAGTGACTTTATTGCTGTGATTGCCCCGCTCACACAAAGTGAAGCAAGAAAGTGAGGAAAAGACAGTTATAAAACTAAACATAGCTGTATAAGCTGAATTGGTCAATAGTAGGAGACAATTTCTGCTATAGTCCCTTTTCTGTTGAAGTTGAAAGCTCTCATGATCTCCCAGAGGAGACCCTGACAGAGCTGCATGGGCCAGCCAGGGTGGTTTAGTTTATATTCACGTTTCCCTCTCAGGAGCCTGTCCTCCACAATCAGTTTGTGAGACAAGGCAATTTAACCTGGGAACCAGTGGTTTCTGTTGCCTGTGTTCAAAATCTGAAGAAAAACAAACAGAAACCCAGCCTGTTGTCTTCTTGGTCACCCTTGGCTGTTTGTGGGATTCCTCTGTTGTTTCTCAGGCCTAGTGAACGGACAAGAAGGAGATCTGGAATCAATCCTATTTGCAGCAATATTATTTTTTACTTTTTTGACTAGGAAGGACTATTGAACATTAATGGTCTTATTTTTTACACTTTTCTAGCAATGATTTTAGGTTTCTTCTGTCCTCTAGGACATTAAAAAACATGGGTATTATGAGTCAAGGCTCTGATGCTGGGCAGGGAGTATTATCATTGTTTGATGTCTTTTCCATCATACTGGGAGTGTAGAAGGTGCAGACTGGACACACCTGCAGCTGCTTAGTCCCTTGGCTGTGGCCAGCAGCAGAGTGGGCAGAAGAAGGTCCATGATGTAAAAAAAAATAGTAACTACCAGCAGCCCCTTTCTTCTTATCAGGGGTGGGCTCATGTCTTGAGGAACAAGGAGTTACTTCCCAAAACTGATGAGGTGCGACTACGCTGGCTCTCATGATGCTGTGAGTGGAGGTGACTCCTTGGGCAAACTCAGGGAAGGTCCAGGTTAACTCACAGAAGTCTCAGTGAAGTTTAGCAGTATAACACTCGTCTGTAGCTCATCTGGCTCTTTGACCTCTGTGGTCCATATCTTGAACTGCTCTGTGCAGTGTAACTCTGTGCAGCCCTTCTAATTCCGAAAGCTTTGCAACAGCTCTGAAGGTCTGGCCAGTTACGCCTCCAACAAATGTCCAACCTGCCTGCCTTCTAATTCCTGACGATGTGTCCGGATGAAGGGGCTGAGGTGAACAGGCACTTTTTGCAACAAACAAGGAGTGGGATGGGGAGAGGTTGGGGTGGTGAGGAAAGGAGCAGAAGTATCACTTTCACAGGCTGGATCAGGTACCTCACACGGACGTAGCCTGAACATGTTTCCCTGGGACCAGTGCTTGAATCTAAACCTACTTAAACCTTTTTTTTTTTTTTGCTGTGATACTATCTTCACAGAGTTATGAACTTCTTAGTGGAAGAATATGCCACATGTAAACTCCCTCAGTACGATTTTTGTCTAAGTAATGGACGAGAGAAAGATGTAGTTTTGTTATGAAGCAATTTGACTTAATTATGGAGTAATTTATGTTTAACAATTGACTGTGTTTTTCACTGTTGCTTTTCAGGTCAGCTGCTTTTGGCTCTTAATTACACTAGCTGAGGCTTTGCAAATCTCTCCCTTTGCATGTGTCTCAGGGAAAGATTATTTTCTGAAAACAGATGTTCAAAGAAAATAGGGAACAGAGGTAGAGGACATTCGAGTCCAAACACGATTAAGTACTCTCTAATAAAAAGCTCATTTCAGCATGACATAAACTAAAAAGCTGTAAAATGAGTTGTGGACGGGATGAACATCTGTTCTATGTTTTGATTATCTTAGGTGTATGATGTACTATTTTTAATAGTGGGGTCTCGCTAAAAGGACCAGCCTCTCTGTAATGGCTGCTGCCCAATGACTGGAAGATCCTTCCCGTCAAGATGTGGGGAAGGTGCCTCCTTGCACCTCTGCAATGCCAAAGCTGCGGTGCCCAAACTCCTCACCCTCCTGCATGTTTCTTTAAAGCCAGTTTCTGAATTAATCCATGGGGCCACGTGGGCTGAAATAAGCCCGAATCTCTGGCTGGAAACTCAGTTCTTGTACTCGGGGAGAAAATAATTTGTGATCTGAAAATTTCCACCAACATTTTTCCTTATCCCTCCCTCCTGCTGCCTCAGCTGAAGTGGTAACAGGGCCAGAGAGCTCTGGAAGCCAAGCAGGGAGGTTTCTAATAAAAAAAGCAAACAAGGATGAGGTTCCTTGATCTTTTTCCCAATTGCTGTGGATAGACAGAAACGTAAACCTTCTCAGCATAGTTTAATTTTCTCTTAAGTTCTACGGGATTCTACGGCTGCCTAGGACTAATTTGCCTCTAATCAATTCATAGTGTTTTTTCTGGCCCAGGCCAAAAAACTATCACGCAACTGGGATGCTCTCCGAGCAACGCTGAAATGAGCTTTGAATAACATGTAGAAAGATCTTTTTGGAAGGTGTTCTGGTTTTCTTTGAATACCTTTATATTCGATGCTGTTGTTACAGAATAAGACATCTAAGGACAAAACTCTTTTCAAAATGTACAAAAAAATCTACCCTTTCCTTATGGTTCAAGCAGAAGCTGAAATCAATGCTTAATATCAAGGAGAGGACCTGCGGGATATACTTCAAGTTGTATTTAGGGACAAAAACCCCAAGCACTAATAGTAAAGAGAAGGCTGAAAATATAGTTATTTTCAAATAAACACCTTGTTCAAACATATTTGCTCTCTCCCTTATCTATTTATTCTTTATATCTTGAAAATGTGTCTGTACTTCAGTCTGAAAATTTTAAAACACTATTTGTCTGAAACAGCTCAAATTGTAACTCAACCTTTCTCCTGTAGAATTAGAATAGGTGACTATTCTGATATTTGGCTATTTACATAATGGAAAATTAAGATTATCTTAACTATAATTTACTGGTTTTTAAGGGAAGAGTCATTGCTCAGACTACTTGGAGCCTGAGAGATGCGGTACATTCCCAGCAGAAGAGATTGAAAAATTTTTTGATATTTTTCATGAGATTCTTATTTAAAAAAAGGGCATGGAAAAATATGTCATTGAATATACAAAGTCTGGAGAAAAAGAAACAAAGCAAAATTTTGTTTTCTGATATTCAGTTTTTCACCGAATAGCAAATGTGTCTTTTCCAAAAATGAGAAAACCATTTTTTACAGGCTTTTTTGGTATTTTTAATAGGGAATTTTGACAATTTTCTGACAAACTCTCTCTGTCTTCTTTTATAGTTGCAAATAGTTGGTATCTTACTGGACCAGACACATTAAGAAGACAAAAGCATACAAGGTAACAATATGTAGTAATCTCCTAAACCGTCCAAAAATATGGCAACTCCCACTATAGGATGCCAGGTGTGGGGGCAGACGTCGGTCTGCTGCTCTTCAGAGCTGACTTGGGCTAAGGAAAAGCCGTGGGCATTTCAGAGAAGTGGTGAACCCAATTAGTTTTCTCAGTAGCGGTCTCTTTTACATCTGCAAGGTCTTTAAACTTGCATGAAATTACACTGCGGTTTCCCAAAGTAATTTGGGAAATCATCTCTCCTTCTCTTTTTTATCTGGAGCCACTGCACAGTGGACACATCCTTCCCATACCATAACCTGGTTAAGACATTCAAGTATCAGCTCTGCCTCAGCAAGACAGAAATGACACACTCTTTGCAATCGGCTGTGCTGCCTTTGGACTCCTCCTCCCTCTCCCCTCCCAGCAATGCCAGTGTCAAACCAAAAGCCAACCCCAAACCCTTGGCAGAGCAGTGGCTTCTTTCTGTAACACCTCCCTTGGGGCTCCGGCCTTTTAACTTTCACTTTTTATTCAAACTTATCTATTCAATGTGGCTACTTTGAAGTACACCCTTCCCTCCCTGTCCCCCACACCGTTGCCAGCTGGGCCTGGTCTCTCCTCAAGGGCTGCTGCCACCACTGCCCCGCTCAGCTACAATAACCCCATGCCAGTAAAGCCACTTATTTCAAATTTCTGTAGCAATATCCTGCCTTATCAAGTCATGTACTGACATTAAAAATATTTCTACAACGCTCTACTACTGCTGTCTGAGCCCCCATGTCTGTGCTGGTGGCTGTAGTGTGGGAAGTTTGTTTGGAAGAGCCAGGTTCTCAGCTGATATAAAACCATCTTTGGCCAGCACTGATTTGCACTGGTTACCAGTGCATGGCAAGACTTAGGTCTTGTTCATGGTTGGAAAAGGAGGACAGGTTGCATCTATACAGTATGAGGAGAAGCAAGGGCTAGCAAAAGCCCCAGCGCCCACCCTGGCTCCCTTCTGCACCCTCCCATCGTCGGGGAAGATGCTCCTGACCAAGCTGTGGAGCCCACATGAGTCAGCCCAGGCTCTGCGTGTTCTGTGTTGCTCTTGCATCGAGGTTTTTCCCTTTTAGGTTGGGTCCTGTGGCCAGCTTTCCTGACATTGGCTATGCTATGTCACCAGATGGGCCACGTACCAGTGGCCGCGTCCGGCATGTGGCACCCAGCACATCCTCGTTGCAGGGAGATGTGTGGTGAGGCACCGGGCGTTGGGCTTCCTGAAGTGCAGGCTCAGGCCTGAACTGCGTGTGCAGTACAGACCTAACCAGTGGCCCAGCATCTTGGTAGGGTCCAACCGTCACAAAAGCTGGGGTAGGAAACCCCTGCCATGTGAATGCATGCGTTACCATGAGGGAAAGCACTGAAAAATAGGGGAAAGAATTGCCCGCTTAGCAATGATCTGTCACGCCCACCCAAATACCATGTGTGACGGGCAGGGCTAGATGGGACTGGAACAAGGCATGCCTGGTCAGGATGCTTTAAACCTCACCACCTGAGAAAACCAGGCACCAGGTTTTCTTGTTAGTAACTGAGTGCTCCCAGGATGAGTACAAATGGAAATCCTTGGGAGAACGTCGATTCAAGGAAATGCTTCCAACCCAACAAAACCCGGTGGATGGCTTTGCCTCACATTGCCAAGGAGCCCCGTCCACAGAAAGGATACTTTTATGAATTGGTCAGCTCAGTATCAAGCTCCGCTCCCCCACCGCTGTAGATAACTGCAGACCAAGACAACACTTTAACAAACAGCTACAATCTCTCTCCACCACAAAAGTGATAATTTGCAGGCTTTCCATGACCTCATATGAAGCTGAGTTGGCTAATGTGCATTAGGCTGGCTCTGGGGAGTTGACAAGCGTGGCTGACACGGTTATAATTCAGCCTGCCAAAGGGAATGAGGAATAACAAAGATTTAAAACTTTAATTAAAAATCCTGAAGCAAGTGAAACGCTGGAGAGAGTGGTAACTCCTTTGCAGGGTTGTCAGTTTGGGATTTCTTTTGGTGGGGAACAGAGAGGCTGCAAGCAGGAAGGAGGGTGGAGATATGTTCAGATTTATCTGCAAATGTGTACCGTATATTTTAAGATATTGAGGAACGGTTTTTATTAACTGCTCCCATGAAGGGAAAGATAGTGAAGGAATCCGAAGGCACTACCATTACACAACCGTCTGATCCATGATGTCAATTCTGTTGCACAACCCTGCATAAAACTGAAATAAACACAACCGGCATGAAATGCAAACGTCTTCTCGTTGTTCTTTTCTGATATAAACTACTTGAGCCTGGGCAAAAGACAAGACCAAAGAGAAACCCAGCCTTTTTCTCAGATGAAATGTGCTTGCCTGTCATCTCTTCCATTAAAATGCTACTAATTTATGGCGATGTGAATATTTTGGGAAGTATCAACAAAAAAAAAAATTCCTGGAAAACCCGAAGGGACAGCTTGAATGTCCATCTTCAGGAACAGAGTATTCCAAAATAAAGCTGCCTTATGTGTTTATTACGCCTTTAAAAAGCAACCTATACTTCAGCCCTCTGAAGCGTGTAGCAATATTACCAGCGAGCCCTCCCTTCCCTCTTACAAAAGATGAAGCAATTGTGGCTAGATGCCAACAACGAGGAAGGTGTCAGTTATTTAGATACATACGTTGAGTTGATCTGAAGGCCCCTGCTTTATTTTGCTAGGCTAAATAGTTAATTTTTTATTTGTAGCACTGCGTTTGTGTTGGGGCAGGCTTTCACTGCACTTGCAGAACAGTCAGTCATCGTCGAGACAACAAAGGTTTTAAAAGCGACGCTTAGGTGCTGAAGGTTCACAGACAGAGTGAAAAGCAACCTTCTGCTTCAGCCCTTGCCTAGCACTAACGCTGGTGGAGGCAGTTAAGTGCAGAGCGGCACCTTCAAAGGAGCACTCTTCTGCAAGGCCACAGCCAAGAGCGCTCCCGAGCGGGGCAAGGACCAGCCTCAGCTAGAAGCTGTTTGCTTCTCTTATCTCTGCAGGGCATCACACGCACTGTTATTGTTCATAAACCTGGAATTAACCTATTTGAACATTCTTCTAGCTGTTCTTTCTTCGCTCCCCTCGTAATTTCCCAAACCAAGAGTCTGTTGCAAGTAATAACAGAAGAAACCCTTCAAGTGTTGGCTTAATCTGGAAGTCTAATGGCACTACTCTGGCAAACAAAGGAGTTTTGTCCTCCAAAATTACACTTTTTAGTTGAGATAATGTTTTGCATATTTCTCTGCGGCTCTTCACATGTTTAACATCTATTTATTAACTTATGCTCTCATTTCCCTGGGAGCTTCTCAAGTACCTAGCATTCCCCTACAGATGAAGTCACCAAGTTTTGAAGAGATGAAGACCCAAATTTTCAAAAGCACAAAAAAATTTGCGCGCTTTGTTCTTTCACTGCCTGGCTAAAGCAAAGCCCAAGCACCAGTCTCCGTATGCTGAATCCATATTAGCTGCAAATGCCAGGTGCTGCTGGAAGTGAGCTCCCAGCGGCACATAAACTTGTAATAGAGAATCAATCCATTGGAATTGTGTTTTCAAGGGAAAATGCCTTACTGGAAGTATGTGGCCAGCCAATGTTTGAGTATGGCAAAGGCAGAAGGAAGGTTCTCCTAGCACATTTTAGGCTTCTTGTGATGTTCCAGACCACTCCAGCCCTGTTCCTAAATAATGATCTAACTAGAACGACTGGTCATCACAGCCCTGCTCTGATGTTTCCCATTACTCTGTCAGATGATAAAATAGCATGAGGAGTTCTTTGTTTACAAAGCACAACTGCTGAAGCAATCACATGTGAAATAAGTGTCCCGGTATTGCTGTTGTACACATTTCCTGTAGTTTTAGAGCAGATACCTCTGAAAACATCTGTCCTTCTGCATAGCGAACAAATACTGCATTCAAGCCTTCCTTCAAACTGCAAGTCCCTGTATGCATTCGTAAATAAGGTGTGATTTTATGACCAATCAGCGAGGCTGCTTGGCGTTCTCCTAATCGGGAATATTTGTATAATAGGTGCGGTGATGGCCAAGCTGTTCCCCCGTCCTGGCCTTTCCAACCGTGTGCTCTCTCATGCTGGGAAAAGAAGCTGCATGTGCAATAGCTTGAATCCCTCGATAAACTCGCAACATCAAGAGACCTCAAAGATGTTCAGCCCAGTTCATCAGCAAGTCCTAACTGATATCTTGAGCAAGGCTAGAGGAGTGCTAAGATAAATCTAAACCGAGACCTATTCATCAGCTGCACTCAAAGAACTTCCGTGTATTTTACAGGAGGAATTTGTTTAAGGTATGCTCTTATCTAAGAGAATTCGTAAAGCCTTAAGAGATGACATATATATTTTTAAAAGCTCCCTGATTTTATATGAACACTTGAGATGCAGTAATCTGTGAATTTATTCAGATTTGTAGCTCAGCATAAAGCTGTGTGTTTTTTGGACAGCCCTTTTGATTTACCATCCTGTGGTGAAATCGCTGCAGGAATCTGGAGAAGGTCCAATTCTATTTGTTTAAAGTCCTGATCATGTGGCTTTGGCATTCCTAACATATCCAGCAATCATTTGCTTTTAATTACCATTCATTTCAACCACATAAGTAATGAATGTAGCTACCACATCCAACTTACAGGCTGTGTAAACTCTTGAGCTGGGTGGAACTTTCTTCTATATAGAGGCTTAACTATAAATTTAACTCCAAATGTGAATCCTCTTAACTTATTTTAGGCAGGCCTTTATACGTTTAAAATAAAAATAAATAAAAAGGAAATGAAAAAAGCCTTAAATGAAAGATTCCACACAATACACCTGATTCACTTCAGAAGCAATTTCCTGGACTCCCCAACCTCTTGGTATGACTGCAGAAACCTTAAAAAAACAAGTTGATTTAATGTTTCTATTTATTCATGGTGTCCAGTTTCCAGAGGAGTCTGTGACTTGTAGTTTTAAACTCAATTTAGCATTTAAACTCATTTTCAGCTGGGTCCCAGTGGAGCAACAATTAGAAAAGGAAAAGAGTTCAAAGAAGAAGGGTTATAACCTTTCAGCAGTATGTTTGCCTGGACTTTAAAAGCAAAAAAAAAGCATCTCTCTGACTATTCTTCCTACACTTGGCAAACACTAGGTCAGACGGCCGGGTTGCGAACCTGTTGATACAGAGAACTTCATGGTTAGGTACAAACCAAGACACAGAATTCTTTCACGGCAGCTGAGGCAAAGGTTCATTTTTTAGGGACCCTGTTATTTGTATCACGCTGAAAGCCGAGTATCAGCAGACCCAACTTCTCTTGAGACAAAAGAAATCTCACAACAAATCTGAGCAAGAGGAACCTACCAAAAAACCACAAAGAGAAGCTATGCTGTTGCACACTTTAAACTTGTGTTAAACCTATGTGTCGTTTGCCATTGAAGGCTCCAGCTGAGACTGGTGTCCCAGCAATCCACATGTGGTATATATACATTGTGGAAGCCAAACAGGCCTTGCAGGCAATGGTTGCAGGAGGTATCGTAACTCTCCAGAAGTCATAACTGGCCAAACTGGAAGTCGAGCAATGGCCCGCAAGTCAGGACCTGGGGCCCCCATTTATTTAACTACAGCAGTTTCACCACAGAGAGCTGGAATCTGTCCGTATGTTGGCGTACTAGGAGTTAACCTGCGCTTTCTATAGCAACAGCACTTTCTGTAGCCAACAGTACTCTTATGAATGGGCTTCCAGTGTCATAAATTCAGCCTCGAGATTCAGCCTCTGCCAAGACCTGGCTACCAAAAATCTTACTTGGAAGCAATGAACTTCATGAATACCAACGTACAACTAGTTGGATCGTTTGCTTTTTCTCTGCTTTTTCTCCACCAGTTCTTGTAAACATCTGATATGGAAGCCTCCCCTGGGAGCCACATCGCAGGCTCTCCCTCCTCGGAGTGCACTGGTACCCCAGGGCAGGACTTGCCCGTCCAGACACCTGGGACTGCGGGATAACGGCATGCCTGGTGACCCAGGCAGGCAGGCTGAGGCTGCTCTTATCTTCCACAGAGAGATGTCATGCGCTCAGGTCAGAATGGATCAGATCATGCCTGAAATGATAGGCTTTGTGAACATAAATGAGAGTTTCAGTGCTCTCATAGTTTATTTGGTTAACCTGGCTTGAGAAATAGACCTCTTATGCAAGATTTGATCCCTTAAACTTGAGCACTATATTTTAGGGGCTTTATATTTTAGACAGAAAAAGTGATGCTACCGTAGCAGAAGAGACAGGCAGGAAAATTGTTACCAGCGTGTCCTAAAATTACAGCAGACCTGGACAAAAACCTTGGTTTTGTAAAGCTGGTTGACAGCGCACCTGATCATTCTGACTGTAATGAAATTACTACAAGGTGGAAGCATAAGCATTTACTATGTTATCCATCAGCCCATAATAAGACAACTAGATTTGACCAGATAAACCTGGAAAACCAATCAGCTAGGGTAAATTAAATCAAGACTTTTGTCTCTGTTTCATGCGGTCAGAAAAAGATCTACCATATTTTCTAGAGCAGATACAACATACAGGTGGTGTCAGATAATTTGTACCTACATACAAGGAAGAGATTTAGGAAAGAACCCTCACTCCCAAATAAGCAAAGAGAAAGTCGATGTGCTTGTTTGAATTAATTAAGGAAAAATACAATTGCTGAATGCAACATTTTGATGAGGAATGTGCTGCGGTTTATCTGCTGTTGCTGAAAGTCTCCACTTTGGGAAGCCTCATGTTTAAAAAGAAAAAGCAAATTTGTCCCTGGTCACTTGAAGAGAGCATAAAAATGACAGACAGAAATGACAGCAGCATTCTTACAGAGACACAGTTGACTGTGGTTTAAAATTATCACTAGGCCAGGCTATTAAAAAAATTAAAGGCAGACCACATAAGGTCCTGAACCATTGAAATCTGATGTTCACAGGCAGACACAAGCCAGTGTGAATGATTTCGAATGGAAGGGGAAGCCACGGCCTTCTCATGAAAACTCCCCCTTCCCCTGTTGTGTTTCCTGCTATTGCTGATAAGCTGTAGCCGATTTTTGAATTGGTTGCAATGAGGCGATTAAAAAAGGTGACAACCCATTAGCTGGAAGTGATGCTGCGGCAGCGCCCAGCTGGAGCACACCGATGGCGGCAGCAGCCGGTAATGTGGTTCCAATCGCCGTCTGCCTTTGAAGTGTCACCAGGAAAGATCTACAGACAGCCCTCCTGCTACAGGCCATCAGTGTCTACTCCTCCTGTTTGATTTTTATTTAACTTAGTATGGGTTGATCAGTTCCCAATGAAGCTGAGGGAACTTTGAGGCCCCTTTGAAAACTGAATTATCAAATGGACTAAGAGCCCCATTTAAAATTCACCTGTTTTTCATTTCACTAATGTCTGTGCCTGCGTCTGGATCCATGACCTGCACAGCCCATCAGTTTTTTTCCCTTCATGCTGCCCCTTTCATGTGCCTACGTTCCAATTTCCTCTTCTTCTCTTCAGGATATGGATCACCCAGCCTCCCTATGCTGAGACAATTCGATTTACTCTCTCCCTGGCACTCCCGCAGCTATACCGATGCCCCTTTCTCTTGTCCTTTCTCAGTCCTGTATCAAACTTTCTCTCTTCTCAGCTGCTAGCCTGCCGCCATGGTCCCAGACAACAACTACCACCTCCATCTTCAGAGCGGCCTTTATTGATCTTAGTACATCAGACTGGTTTTTGCACGTCTGCTGCAGTCACATACAGTTACTATTCTCAGGAGATATTCTCTGTGGCCTTTTTTTAATCGGCTGCATCATCTGTAAGGGTGCAACCCACCTCTTGTTTTAGAACCACACCTACATTTTAGGTTGCACTAGTGCACTCACTCAGAAGAGCTGACTAACGTGGGCTTTGTCACTGGTATCTTAAAAAGAGGGCATATATACATGCACGTACCTTGGCATTTTGAAGAGGAGGTTGGTAACTAGAGGGCCGATAGTACCTCCTCTGAGTAGCATCGGTATGAATGTCCCCAAGAAATAGCTCCTCCACAAGGTGGTCTAAATTGTGGTGCAGGTACTGCTTTTCCACGCGGATCAGCTGGAGTTCATGCATGGCAAAATTCAGAGCTTTGGTGCATTCACAGCCATTCTCTTCTCTCAGCAAATCGTAGCTCACATCCTGCTCCCAGGGACTGTCTTCTGGTATAAATCCAGGACACGTGTGGTTCACCAGCTCGCTTAATTTCTTGGCTACTGCTTCATTGTGGCATATGATCTGTATGTTGCGCAGCTGATAATCAGCTTCCGTACCCCCTCGGATGATCCAGGATGCTTGGCGGAGACGTATTTTGCCACGTATAACTAAGGTGTAGATAGGGTTTGTGCAGCGATTGCCACCGTAATAAAACTGATAGGCCTTAAATGTATTATTGTGGTAGAACCTGTAAGATCTTGTGACGAACTCTGGGCCTGCTCTAACTTCGCAGCTGTGTGAAGACAGAAAGTGATGGAAACAAAATTTTAGCAAGGTGGCACATCACGTACACTACAGGTAACAAGACTAAGGATAGGTCCACAGAGACACTCGGGTGCTGATGTCCCTGTGGCATGAATGGGAGTAAATAGGAACTAGGCATCTGTAGCGCACCAATTAACCAACAATTTCCTCTGCTGTTGTGCTGTTATTAATATGCTGCTTCAGGGTGATCATATTTAACTAAGGGCTTTATCTTTGGAGGTTTAAACACTTTGAGTGATGTTCTGCTTTTCCGTTCTGTCTGGGGACTACCATGTGACTCAATTCTCTGGAAAAAAAAGTAGCAGCTTATTAAACATCTATTCTTCTCTTTTGCACGGTAGATTTAGCAAAAGGACTGGTAACATCAGAAAGTGAAATGTCAAATGTCTACAGAACTGGCTTCTATGTTGCTGTAGAAGCTTCTCAGTGGAGCTCCTCCAGCTCTGGTCTACAGAGGATGTGCAGGATTGTGTCCTCAGCTTTCTCACTCAAACATTCAACAGGGCTGGCAGTTAATGCAAACTTCTGACCATTAATGAAAAACTTCTATTTGGCTTGAATATGGACCATGCGATATTCAAGTTTTGTGTTCTTTCTTTTTTTTTTTTCCTGAAGGTATAAATGGCAGTTAAATTCCACTTCCAGTAGAAAGTCCTTTTATGCCTTCAAACTTGTCCCCCTTGTAACATCCATGCTGCTTAACATAAATACATTCCTTTCTGTTAAAATAGCCTAGTCTTTCCTACTACAAGTCACTTCAAATAAGCATGTGAATATTGCCTGCTGACACACAGAAAGCAAAATAGCTCTCTGAATTACAAGTCATCATGTACGGAGGGTAATAGAACTGGTGAAATACAGCTTCTTCATTTCTTTTGCTAATAAAACCTGTGCTAGACACATGCACTGAAAACAAGGAGCCATTCAATGTATCTAATGCACGTAGTCAGAGATAGTACGATGTTATGTTTGAATAAGCATCCATTTTGGCAACTTGGGCTCTTTCCTACTCAGAGAGAGATTTAAAGATATTTCACAGCATGCTGCTTAAAATCCAGACTATAAATTGATTCATCAAGACAGCTTCATAGCATGCTATTCTAATATACATAACTCCACTCCTCCTTTTATGCATAAACATATAGAAAGCATCTGGAATTTAGAGCACTTTAATATAGTGATATTAAAGAAAATATTTCCCCTGCTGCTTTAAGTTGGAATATTCCCCCTTCCTTCTCCGCTTCCTTCCCCAATTCTCTCCCACATATATCACTCAAGCATCTTGTTTTATCTTTTCTTACCCAGTAGAGACCCAGTGTCCCTCAATATTGGGAGGCATCTGCACAGTGATCCGGGCTCCATTGTGAAGGTGTTTCAGCATATGATGACACTGTGACTCCTTGAAAGCCCTCCATGCACTCTTCTCCAAGGACCGAGGGTGGGACCTGGTGTCCGGGTGAAGAAGAGCAGAACCTTCTCCCAGCCCTGTGATAGAAAAGTGCAAATTATCATGAGACCCTGCTGAGAAGGACTTCAACACGATCAAGGAGGTTGTGAACATCTTCTGTTGAATGACACTTGTTCACAGTGTTAAGTGTCTAGGAAAGTACCATTTCTTATTTAAAAAAAAAAAAAAGGGAAGCTCTTCCTCTCTGTCAGCCCAGTAATAATCCACTAAATAAATTTGCTTTACATAATACACTGGAGAGAAGGGCTTGAACCAAAACGTTGTGTTTTACACACTCAGGAGATGTGGCTTTGAACCTGAATTTTATAGACACCTCTGTAATCTCTGGTCAGGACAATCAAAAACCTTTTAGAAAGTTGTATCCAGATCCGGACATAAACTCTGTGGTTTCAGCCCACCTCTAATTTGAACGCTTCTATAATAAACTTGCAAATAAAGACTACTCTTTAAAGCCAAGGGAAAACAGATATTAAAAGCAAAGCCTCTGCACACAGGAAGCCTCTGTGATACTGAGGTAGTCAATTAAAGGCAGATTCTGCTATTTTTATTTTAAAGGGGAAAAGGAATTTCAAAAGCTAATTTTATCTCCAGCACACAGTAATTTTGGTTTCTAGTAATGTATACATACAAAACCCAGCAGTGCTCTCTCTACACAATATTAATTGAACAAAATGAATACGTAGCTTCAGAAGGAATGCGTCTTTACTCTTTTAGGCACAGTCCGCTCTTAGACACGTTGGAAAACATGGATCAAAAGAAAAACACACATCTAGAGGTTAAGAGGTGACAAACACGAACCTTACATAATGGGTTGGAAACTGTATTACTTTGCCAGAAGGAATTTAAGAACCAGCAGGCCAGAAAACAAATACGGAGCGGGGTGGAGGGGCTGGTTGTGTGCCCGGGAAATCGGGGCAGCCGGCTCAGGAGAGGGATGTCTCGCTAACACGTGGGGGGTCTAGGATTCACCCCCATCTTTTCTGGTGCCCTCTTGGCTGACCCGGCTCAAGAACCGGGCTGTTGGAGATCACCAGTGTGTGGTGCAACCCTACATCACGTCAAGCCACCTAATGCCCCAGGCCTCATCTAATGCTTAGGCACGATCTTGGGCAGTGGGCAGCATCGCTACAGAAATGACAAGAAAATCAGCATTATTCATTTTTAGGTAGACATTGTTTCAAACCTTTGCCATTTACCATCGCAAAAAAGAAAACAGTGTCAGTGATTCATTGTGTTGGCTAGGTCTTAGATCTTCTGGAAGAAACTTGGGTAACACCTGGGAAAATGGCATTGCTAAAAATATAAATACACGTCAACCATTTAAAAATAGCAATTCCGAAGCTAAACAAAGGCAAGGACTTACCCAGTAGGCAGGGTAAAGAATGATCAGAAAGAATACAATAAATACTTCAATGTAAACAGTGTTCACCACTGAATGATCTCAAGATTTAATGAGATTAATGAATACAACCTCACAAAGTCTTTACTGGAAAATCTGGTAGCTTTGTTGCAGGTTACAAATAATTCTTCCATCTGAATGAGAATTTACGGCCCTACTTTCTAAAGGGTAATAAATGCTAGGGATGCTTTGATATTTGAGCATGCCGTCTGAGATGCCCTTAAAGGAGCCTGATTTTCAGAGGGTCAATACTTCTCCCTTTCTGGAAGTCAAGGCTTCTCAGGTTTTTCTACACTAGTGAGCAGAGTCACTCATGTCAGCGCCCAACAACTCCCGTTCTGCAGCATGAAAGGGTACGGGCCGCTTCAGAAATGGTACAGCCACGGCAGGGTGACTCTCTGCTTGAGCTGACTACATCTTTGGAGAGGCAGGATTTACTAGACAGTGCTTCATGTATGTGGCGGTTCAGCCTCCTGGGCTGAAGACAGCACATCTGCATAGCAGCTCTGTGCTGTGCTATGTCTGCAGCCCATCTCACCTGCAGCAGCGCTTGACACTCTCAAAAAATTGGGCTTATTTGTTTTATCTGAAACCTTGTGGGTATGGGGCGGATATCACAGGCCTTCACACTGCCAGGAGAACAAGTTCAGCCAGATACAGGTAAGCTTACCAGTATATTTATTTTTGTTGTTATGAATCACAGCTAGCGATTGAGAACTTGCCTCCTAACACCCTTCTCCATCTCTGAGTCTCCGCACGTTCAAATAGCCCACATCACTTGAGCACCTCATGCTGAAATGGAGAGTGCTCCTGTCCATGGGCTCAGAGCATCTTTTGTGTCAGAAGTGACACCCCCTGCAAGGTACCCAGCAGAAGCTGTAGCCATAGTACTAACTTTCAACAGAAACCTATCTGTCAAGATGTCTCCTGCAGACAAATTATCTCACACTGAAAAAGTCTTTGAAAATTTGCATTTCCATTTGCAGTTTTTAAGTGTTTGAAATCTGCTTTCAAGAGGAGGTTTTGAAATGGTTCAAGTGACTATTTCCAAGGCATATTTATTATACTGTTTGCTTTTAAGAAGTTGTATTTTGCCTAGCTCATGTCTATGCTATGATTCATGAATACAGAGGCACTTAAAAATGAGTAATTTATTCATTTAAACATACTTGGGCATTTAATTTCTCCAAGCCAAAATCCTTCTGTGGGAGGATACCATCTTGTATGTGCACATATCAAAGAAGAAAATGCAGTAACCACATTATACGTTCCCAATTATTCCCTGGAGGAAATAATGAAAAGAAGGGGGTTTTGAAAAGAATGTCAAACTTAATGTGGTATTATACTGTGCTTTTTCTTTGATATAGCTCAAAAGCAATGGGGTCCCAGCTCTCCCTGTCACACACATGTAGTTCTGTCTGTAACTCGCAAACAATAAACAGTAACTGGTGGATGGAAGAGAGATTTGCATCGATAGCTCTAAAGATCTGTACCTGCGGAGAGGGTATTTGTTTGGGACTCTATCCATGCAACTGTGAGAAACGAGGGCAGGAACAAGTTTAGGTGGTCAAGACAGGCATGAGAACATAACGAAGGCTGCAGAGACAGAGGAAGGGATGTAGAAAACGTACACATGCTCGGCAACATCACATAGATCAGATGTGAATATGAGAATATGAATTATGGCATAAAATTAAAAGGCAGTGATGGGATGGTTACCTATGTTTGTGTTGCTGGTGCAAGGAAATAATTTAGCACAGGTTCCTTCCTTACCGAGTAATCATTTCACTGCTTTTATATTTCCTGACATATGCCTGTACATATCAGTACTGCACAAAGGAGCAATAATTTCCCCTTGTACCGTCTGAAGATCAAACACCAAGACCGGTGATACACCTCCCACACAGGGCAGTAAACTGAACACTGTCCTCCTGTGCTTTTCCACGCAGCAGGTGCTCAGCGGCAGCGTGGTGTCCCCCCGCTCCACCCTTGGCAGTGCACAACCAGCTGTTCTGCAAAACCAAGGTCCTGCAAGGGGTGACGTCCATTTGGCCACGTTAGATGGGACATCCCAGGAAGGCTCAGGGTTAAAATGTTTCATGAAACTGGGAGAAGAACTTCATGGCTCTTTACAAGCCCACTTTGGAGCCTAGACGCGGTTGCAACATAGTTGGAGCCACTACTTTCATTCAAAGAGATCCAAGTCTGCTATTCTCTGCAGCACAGGCAGATGGTAGGTTTCAGTACCTCCATCACGAGCCATATAAGTATCCCAGACTCAACTGAAAGCATCTCAGACTCTCTGACTTATTTTTTTGTGTGTGATGAAGGAATCTTACCCACTTGTTAAAAATAAATAAATAAATAAATAAATAAATAAATAAATAAATAAAACCCACCATGTTAGCACTCAAAAGTGTGACAGACTTCAAACAAAACCCGATCTTTGCATGGGACTAATAGCAATAATTCTGTGAAGCCTCTGGTTGGCTTTCACTTGAGCTACACCACATCCAGAGGTCGTAAGATTGTATCACGCACCCCATGGTGGCTGTTTATGCAAAGGAGCAAGTCCAAAAGGAAAAGGAAAATTCCAGAATCCATCAGAAGTGCCAGCTAGAAAAACGAAGCAAAACAAATGCATTTTCTGATGAGTTGATATCCAACTTCTTTTTCATAATTAAGCCCTAGCAGTCTAGAGCACAGCTTTAGCATCAAACTAACTGAAAATTGTATAAGAGGTGCTACAGCTGGCTGGGGATCCCTGCCCAGGCCCTCAGACATCACACTTGACAGAAGCAGATGCAACATCCATCTGAGTGGGAAAGTGGAGGTCAGCCCAGCACAGCTGCCACTCCAGTAAGACGTGGATAGGAGCACGCACTGCACCAGACAGAGGACTTCAGGCTCTCAGGTTCACCTATAAACCTGTGTCTGATGTGGGAACAACCATTCCAGATAAAAATAATTGTTAAGGGGAGATAGGTTACTTTCAAGTTCTTCAAAGATTTCTGCACGTAGCGGCGAGTAAAATCCAAATCTTAAAAGGGCAATCTGTTGGCAGCCCATTGCAACCAAACGTGTTTCAAAAACAGCTATGACAAAGCTCTCCGGCAACATTTCTGCAAAAAAACTGCGAGCTGCTAGAATAAAAGTTTTGGTTTTCTGAAAAATAGTATGCAAATAATGTACACTTGCAAGGCAGATAATGATAAGTACAATTGTGCTTGAACACAAATTCTTATAATTTAATTCGCGCCTAAACACCCTGGCCAAATTCTTTTCTCAGCTATGCCAGATTGCAAAAGTATTAACACAAATAATCTTAAATCTTAAACTGTTTAGATTTAATCAGTTTAATGAACACCTCTACCAGAATCTAAACCATGGCTTCAAACATGTCCAACTGTAGCGCTTCAAACCAGACTCAGAGCTACGAGGTGTTCAGCAGGTTCACCCTTTGCTAAATGGGAGAATAAATGTTACCTGAAAGTAGGATTCAAACCTGGATTTAGACTGGGATTGTGCAGCAGGAACCACTTCACTTTTTCCTTCATTTATAGCACTGCAAATCCCCAAAAGCACTGTTTTATTACGAATTAAAACAACTTTGAGTGATAGTACAAGTTCAAAACATGTGGTGGCTTCATCTCTGGTAGAAACATTTAAACATCCGTGCTTTATTTCTGCAGCAAACTCTTTTCAAGTTAGAACTTGTTTGAAACTTGAAAAACTTTACAACAGATAAAGAATAATTGGCTGGATTAAGTTTATAGCTCTCCTTATCTGGGCAGTTGCCCCGCACAATTAAATAAATAGACATTTGGATTACGCTCTTTCTTCATGTGGGATAGTGTTAGATAACGCCCATGACAGGCTTTTAGCTACAGCGCAAACTTACGTAATTGCCATGGAGAATATAATGTCTTGTTACTAAGCCGCGGTCTGTGTTTACCAGTGTTTTCCCTGCACTTGAAACTTCAAAGAGTCCTCGCAGGATCGGGACCTAAATTAGCTACTACAAACAAAAGGGTTGGGAAAGGAAAGCTGGGTTTTATGGCCACAGAAGCAGACAGGACGATGATTTCCTTTCACAGGTATCTGTTGCCTTCCTTGTGCATCCGGAGTTTCCAGGTACAGCTTTCAAAGAGAGGCGAAATGAATGTTTCAGAGCGTGGAAGATTCTGAAGAGAGATCTAAAGTATGTTTAGATGGGACAGCTAAAAAGAAACTCCTCCCAGGTGATCTGGTTCAGAATTCAGGTCCTCTGTTATCCTACAGCTCAGTCCCTACTCAATGCCCCACCTTGGAAGAGGTCAGAGAACCAAGCGCCAAACAGTTACACAGCTGATAACCTCGGCTAAGTTGAAGTTCAGCTCTTAAATTGGGATGAGCGCTGCTACCCACACACGGTGAAACGCCAGTGCCTGGAGCGTGGACTTCTTCATGAAGCCCTGAAGGGTTAAATCCCACCTCCCTTCAGGGCAGCAGGAACTCTGCCACCGGCAGGAGTGGGTGCAGCACTGGGCCGTAAGTGCAATTCACGTTCAATGGTAGTTTGGTGGTGTCCTCTTTGAAGGAAACACCTGCTCTCTGGCAGACACATCTGCCGTGCAGGCTGCAGGCCTCTGCCCTGTCCTCCACCCTCACCTCGCCACCAGGATCTATTCAGATGGAACTGCCCCCAGAGTCGATGGGACTTGTGTCTGAGCAAAGACAACGCCAAACAAGCTCACTACGTATAATCTGACCCTCTATCAGCCCTGCTTGAAGTATCGCATCACTCATAAAATACTAGCCTTGCCTTCAATAGCTGAAGGCATTTGCCTTCAGCGTGGTTGAGGCTAGTTCTGGGCATCATCGCCTGGCAGCCCACCTCCAACAGACACCCTACAGCGCGCAAAAATTGCCCGTACTGTACGTGGGACCTACATCCCACCACTGTTAGCCCACAGTCAAGCTACAGAGATGAGTGAAATCAAATTTACGCTGACAAAATTGAGCCCATCTTCTAACGCTCCCTGCAAACTCTACAAGTCTTACACTAAGCAGTGTGTCTTCCCCTCTTTCTCTCTTTATTGTCTTCCAGATTTCCAAATGCAGGATTTTACTGGGGGAACAGCTCACACATGCCTCTAGAATCCATTTTATGGATAGGGGTATTTATATCTTCTGATACATTTACTTGTTTTTCTGACCAGGTTTTGAAATAAAACACTTCTGCGTAACTAATTTAAGCAATATTGGCAGAGAACTTCTAAAAGCATAAACAGTTTTGCTCTGAAAAGCCTAGCGGTCCTGTCTTCATCATCTTCATTAGTACTATTACTATGATGTTATCAACAAATTGTTTTACTTAAAGTTTCTAATTCATTATTCTAACAGTAACATAATCAGAAATATGCTAAAGTTTCTTTTTAGTATTTGTATTTGTATTTGTAAAAAAATGTTTACATTTACAAAAGAAATTAGCCAAATTTGTTTTGAAACCACTTGAACGTAGCTCTTATTAATCAGGTTTTCTGGAGCTGAATGATCTTAGCATTTGACATCTGAAACTTCTGTGGCTTTTTGTCTAAGCAAAGAAAACAGTGATAATGGACAACTTCCAGCTGCAAACCTTTTTTATTCCCCCTGACATTGTACAGGTTTTATTTTGATTAACGAAGACAAGTTTTTCCAAATTTTAATTTGGTGATGTTAAAGTAGGCATTTCTTAATGTAATGAAAGCAGAAGCCTTAGCCTTGCAGGACATTTTAACTTGCATTATAAAGCTTTAAGCCCTAAAAATCCTCAACCACCCACCCACACTTGCTCGCTTTTAACCCTTAAATTGCCACGTGCAATAGAAACGCAAAAGAAAACATCACGTGCTGTAAAGAGGCTTAACACTGCGATCCCCTGGGATCGCTGGTTATTCTTACATATTACCAATTTGGGTTAGCCGCTGACTGAAGGATGTTCTTTATTGACTCTATGGCACAGAGGGAAAAGCTCTAGGCCAAGTTAAAGCTAACAGGGTAAATACAGTTAGACGGGCTACATTTCAGTGCATTATATGCCACTGATGTCATTTTCAAGTTTGTAAGAGGGCAGTAGTTTCCCAACGCCTGAAGTTCAGATCCAAAGCGTGCACTGCTCCATGACCGAGGTGTTTATCTTTACATACACGGCGCTGAGTTATATCCTTCTACAAGAACTTAGGTTTATGTTATTTGGTGAAATAGAACTGCAGATGGAAGAAAGAGATGATCTGCCTCCTTCATCCTCTTTTGGCAGCTGCTGTTTTGATCTGATCACTGGCCCTGATTTGTTTCCTGCTCCAGCCAGGGTTCAGCTCTGCTCTGTAATTCCAAGCAGATGAGCCGGGGAGTCCAACCCTGTAATTACACCTCCTCTCTTTACCCTCTAACTTCAAACCTCCCATTTCGACTTTTACATCTCAGATCACAGAGTTTGAAAGAACACCTCTGGCGTTCCGGCAGGCCTGGCTCAACTAAACACGTTTCTACGCTCTCCGGATTTCATAGCTGAGCTGTGAGAAGGGTATAAAACCCCCTCCTGGGGAACAGGGTCTCCTCCTCTTTCTTTCTCAAAACAAAATACACAATCAGAAGCCCATGCTCTTTATTATTTATTGAATACCATCTGTGTGCTTAGCACTTGTACAAACACAGAGACAGACAATCCCTGCTCCACAAAATCAACTCCAGGAATAGCTTTGAAATCCCTACCCCAGCTCACAGATCTCACACTGAATCCACATAGGTCACTTGCATTGCAACAATTAAGCAAAATAGTCCTCTTTTTACGAGTAAGCATGGGGTCCCAAGCAATTTAACTGAAGAAGGCTGGATGCTACAAAGTACTTCAGAATTAGGAACACTCTTCAAAACGATGCTGTAACCGAGTAGGTTGAGTCACTCTTTCAGAACAATATTGCGCCCAGATTTCTCAAATCTGGCTGCCAAATGTTAGACATACCTAAGCAGCTCATTAAATGGCCCCCTTTTCAGAAGTTGTTCTTGAAGAACACTGGCTTTCTGGAAGGATGGGTTATCTGTTCAAGTGCCTAAATACGGACTTAGAAGCTAAACTTGTAAGTTTAAGTTTAAATATCCTAGCTTTTCTTGCTAAACTTCTGCATACTGTGCAGTTTCAGAGAAATGTCAGTCCAGGGCTAAGCTGAGAGAGTGTCCAAGCAGGACTGGGCATAACGACACCCAGAATCTCTCTGCTCTGCAGCAAAACATTTTCCTTTGGGTACACAACCTGGCGCTGGCAAACTCTGCTGCCTAAGGCTTCCCAGCAAATACCGCCACATCAAACCCCTGCTCTTCGCCTGCAGGTGAAATGCAGGTCCCGTGGGACATCTCGGCCACACTCCCCGGAGTTTGGTAGAGCCAACCCTTTGCCCAGAGCTGCCGAAAACATCTTTGTGTGAAGTGCCCAGACCAGCTACTCCTTCCAAGCAGCTACAGGCATGCAACGATAACACCGCCGACGTGAACTTCGGAGCGGGGCGCTTTCTGCGTGATTTTACCTACACGGGCTGGCGGCTGCTCTACGCCGCACTCACACGTTTCACGAAGGGGTGCTGCTAACAAAGGGGGTCAGACAGAGTGAACGAGGTCTCTGCTTGCTTCGGCATCCATACAGACCCCTCCTCTGCCAGATCCCCCTTGACCCGAGCAGCCGGGACCCAACACCCGCACCCAGGTCGGGCGAGCACACCCACCCGCCACCCTCTCCCCTCTCTCCCTCCCCCCCCAGCGAAGTTACGGGACCCCCTCGCAACCCAGCCCGGTTCTCGGGCGCACCAACAGTAGTCACCCAGCGGGCGGGGGGGGACGGGGGACAGACGAGGGACACCCCTGGCAACCGACCCGTCCCCGCACTCACCGTGCAGCAGCAGGGCTGGGAACAGGTATCTCATCAGGCTGCCGTACGGGGCGGACATCTCCCCGCCTGGGCAGCGCCCCTTCGCTCCGGCCGCCGCCGCCTCCCGCGCCTCAGCGCCGCCGCGGGCAGCCCACGGCCCGGCGCTGGGGGGCAGGCGGCTGGCGGGGCCGGGGGACCACCGGGCACCCTTCGGGGCTGGTTGTGGTGGTGGTGGGGAAGCCGCCGCTCCCGTTCCTCACGGCTCCCGCCCCGCGCTCCGCCGCCCCGGTAGGGCTCCGGTTCGGCCGCCGCTGTGTGCCCGAGGATGCCCGCTCCGCCGCCGCGTCCCCCGCCGTCTCCGCGGAGCGCGGCGGCGGCTCCGCTTCATATTTCCCCTTCCAGCAGGAGGAGGAGGAGGGGTCGGGAGGTGGGGACTCCTCCCGGGGCGGGGAGGGGGGCGGCCCCGCCGGACACCGCTCCCACGGCGGGGGAAGGGGCGCCCGGGACCCGCCCGCGGGGGGCGAGTGGCGGGGACGGGAGACAGCGAGTACCGGGCTGTGGAAGGCGGGTGGGGGGTGGGGGTGGGGAGGGCAGCCCGGGGGTTGTGAGGTCGGGCGGTGGGTGGGATGTGCCCGCGTGGGGCTGGAGGAGGCGTGGGAGAGCGTGAGGGGGTGGTGGGTCCTTCCCCCGCCGCGGGGAAAGCGGCCCGAGCAGGGTCGGGGAGTACCGGCGGGGCTGCGGCTCCCGGTGCCCGAACGCCGCTTCCCAAGGGATGCCAAGCGGGTGTCCGCCGCGGCGCCCGTATGCCAGAGAGAAGGAAAGTTGGCGCGTGCCCTCGCCTCGGCAAGCAACCTTTGTGTGGTTGCGGCTGATGCACGTAAATCGGGCATTTAGAAAGCTAAAAATAGATGCCGAGGCCGCCTTCTTTGGTGCTGCACTCTCCTGCACGCTTTCCCCTGTCTCTGTTGTTGATTAGTTTTGCTTTTTATTCTGTAGTTTCAGGCCTTGGTCGTGCAAACGCTTTACGCACGCGCTTAACGTGGTACATGTGAGTGACTCATGTCCCTGAGTTTAAGCATGAGGCTTTGGTTTGTAATGTCCTCTGGACAGGGACATCATGTTTTCTGGTTTGTGTTCGGACTCGTGGGCTCAGCTGTAGGGCCTCATGGCAAAGAATGTGTAACAAATTGGAGGAAATTTTGAGAAAATCAACATAACCGAGTTTCGAACAGCTTAACTGAACTAAAGCGTTTACCCGCTGCATGCTTAAAAAGAAATACAAACGATGATGATTCCTTCCAACTCCCTTGAGGAGGAAAAATAAATTCAATCTTCCTCACTTATATAGAGAGGAAACGAAGACAGAAACAAGTAAGTGGTGAGTCAGAATTAGAGCTCCGGTGCTTTGGATTCTCAGGGTTACGCTTATGCCTTCACAGAAAAGTTTTTCAAGCCAGAAGGGATGGTTTCCAGAGCACTTGGTGGCGGTCTCTACAAACCTGTAGTGGTCAGATATCCACTCAGTGACCTGGAGAGAGATGCACAGAAAAAAGGAACATCCTTGAAGAAACAGGTGTCCATGAACGTGAGCAAGTACCACTGGGTAAGGCTGTAAAAACACCCTCACCCAATGTTGCTTGTTCATCTTCAACCCATTCCTGTAGTTGCCACAGAGGTGTTTGTCAGGCATGTGTGTGAAGGGAGGTGATTCTTGCCGTAGAGGCAGTGCATTTAGAAAAAGCTTTGTGTATCCACTTGGCTGTTTTCAGGACTAATCCAGGGCTATATTCTGATTTCGCAGCTTGTAACAATCCTACAGTGGCAGAGACACCCAAGTAGTTTTTCTTTACCTGCAGGTTCACTAAGTGAAACAGATCCAGTGAGCAAGGAAAACAGCAATGTTCGCTTAAATACAGTACAAACATCTGCGTTTCTGAGTCCCGGGGACCCGTGATGTACTTCAGGTCTGTGTGTGACGGTTGCCTCTCCTAAGAGAAGTTGTTCCTGCCAGGGTGATCGTGAGATAATGCTGGGCATGCAAATGGGTCATATAAGGAGAAGTGAAAGGCAGCGTATGTGGGAAAGCGAATTGCCCTGTTGTTGGCCACGAGCACCAGATTATTACAAAGGGGTTCTGCCTGATGGAAGAAGCCAGCTTGAAGAGTCTCACGTGTTTGGCAGGCGTGCAGATAATACGGCGTGTAGGAAGGCGCTTAATGTAAGTTGCCTGCTATTTACCTGAGTGTAAAAGGTAAGCCAGCATCACTGTGAGCAGTAATGAAGGACTCGCGTTTTTGAAGTGTAATTGTATAAAAGCAGCAACTTCCAAAAGGAGAGGCTTTTTCTATAGGCACAACCTGCTTTACCGTCCCCAGATTGAGCAACGTAATTATCTGCAAAAAGATGAGACTGAGGATCGCCTGCAAAAAGTCATTTATCCCAAAAGTCAATTATCCCAGAAGGTCACAGTTTCTCCCCTGGGAAGTGACAGCCCCCCACAGCAGCATCACTAACAGCTTTTCATAAAAGGAAAGGGGAATGACTTTACTGCTCCATTGGCCAACTTGGTAAATGAGGCTCCACCTGTGATTTACTATCAGTGCAGCTTCAGATGTGGTAATGAAATAAAAGGAAATCAATGCCCAATGGGTTCAGACAAAGGAGAACTTACCAAAACCGACATAAACTATACTTTGTCTTTTACTCGTCTTTTTTATTTTGTGTTATTTTAAGGATTTTTTTTTTCAGCCTGATGCACAATATTTTTTTTTAATATACCCAGTCCTACTTGTTTCATTACTGTGCCCCTGTTCAAAATGTGCTGTAATGGGAAGCAGTGACAAATAACAGCTCTTCACACTTTGATCTAAGCAGCATGTCACATCAGTGCTCATTAAAAATTGAATTAACCAACCCAACCATGACTTGAACTTGGGCTCCTGGGGCAGGGTATATACCTAACGTAGGTGTAATGTAAAATATTTTACAAAGGCATCTCTCAACCATATTCTCAAAAATCTCACAGGGGTCAAAGCATTTCAAAAAGGAAGTCGTCAGCAGAAGTTTGCACAGAAATGAGCTGTTTCAAAAAAACCCACCCCAATTGGTGGGAAATGTACTTTGTGGCTGGGGCCTTCTGCAAAAAAGTATGAAAATAGGAAGAAAACTAACTTGTTGGACTTGTTGTGTGACACTTCAAAGATCTAGTTGTATCAGCATAGCACTTGTCTGGCTAAAGTGCCGGCTGGTTGGCTGCCCGCCAATGCCAATCTGGTGGTGAAAGATCTTGAAAAGAGAGAAAGGATGGGAAAGAATGGAGACATGTGGGACACTTTATGCTACAGAGAGGAACGGGATGGGGCAGCACCCTTCCACTCGGTAACGCTTTGACAGTGGCACAGCTATGATTTGCTAATGGCTATATTATGTTTTTAAAAAGACAATATGTTCTCTTGAATAAGTCAAAGGGGCGGGACGTCAAGATTTATTAGAAAGGAGTGGAGTGACTAATTCGCAAAGAATCAAACACCTGTCAGGTTTCTGTTTGTGAATTGTCTGTGACAAATTCATCAAAATAAGTGAAGATTTGGAGACCAGTTTGCCTACATGTCCAGCTCGAGTTAGAATCTGCAAGAAGAGCCTGTCGCCTGTCTGATACATAGAAATACGCACTGTCTGACTTCTTATTTTGGCTTCAGCTGTTTGAGGGAGAAGTTATGCTGTAAAAGAAATGGCAATAGGTTTGTTACTCCTTTCAATTTGAACTGAAAACACTGTGGTTTATGGGGTATAGCAGAGTTTATCGGTTACTGCATCTATCATTTTTATATATTTAGAATAAGGTGTTTAAGCTGCTGACTTTTTTCTTATTCTTTGTTAAAAAAAGTAAGTGATAGAGCCTTTGGCAATATTTTCTAGATGTTCGGCTCCCAAATTGTTTAGAATATTTCACCTTCCCCTACCAGAGACTTATCTTCAATGCAGCCACTGAAGCCAGTGGAATTTTATGATTATTTTAAGGGATGCGGAATCTGGGTTTAGCTTTCTCAAGCATGTACCTGTGGTAATGCTCACCTGCAAACTGTGGCTCTGAGATGGTGCAGGTTACCACAGAGGTCTATCCTTTATTGCTCTTCCTTGTTTAGGCAGATAACTAGTCTGAGAAGTATATTTTGGAAATGAATTTATTTTAGTCATCCAAGACACAATGCACGTGTTGAAGCTCTGCTACCTGGAAACAGACATAGAAAATATAGACCAAACATAGTAAAAATGAAGGTCTTGTGGCCATTGTCAAGATAGGCTCTTTCCCCTCTATTTTTTCAGATACATGCAGAGACATGCATGCACACACACACATACATGGAACCCATCTGCTAGAATAGACTTGCTGGTTTCACAAAAATGTAGTTATCTGAAGTAGGGTTTTTTTTCAGTTTTCCCAGAACAGTTTGAAAAGTAGGTGGGAATAAAGGTATAAAACAATACGAAGAGTAGACCCTGCGGAGCTCAGGCCATCCCAGACAAAGAAATCAAAGAAAGACGTAAAGGACTCAAGCAAAGCAAATGGCTTTCCATAAAATAAGTTCTCTCCTCCTTGTTTTTCCACTTGTTTCTGGCATTTAAAACGTGCTCGTGATTTGATTGCTCAGCGCCGAAGAGGAACTTGTCTGTGTAGAATTACTTTACTACGAGCACGGACAATTTCACGGTGCTCTTGCTGCAACCAGAGCTTTAGGGCCGGGTCCAGCTCCCAGGGAGCTTGGCGGGGGTCTTGCCATTGACTATAGCGAGGGCTGGATCAGACCCTGGATGAGGCTGTTGGAAAGGGCAGCTGGAACAGCGAGTGCTTGTTGTACGCTGACACCATTCAACTGGAAGCACGGCAAGCGGGGGCCAAGAGTATTTCTTCACCCAGCGTACATGCGAGCAGCCATCCTAACCCTCTCCAGCGCTGCTGATTTCATTCATTCATGGCACTCAAATGCCATGACCTTGAGTGTGGTAAAAATGCCTTCCTAAGTGTTGTTTATGCCTTCTATTGTTTGCACAGTGGCTTCCTGATGTTGTGACTTAAAAAAAAAATATACCAACCCCACACAGCCAAACCAGCAGATTGAAAATCTGTTGCAGTCTGGGCAAAAATGCCCTCCATATATCTTGTTGCTCTGCAGCGTTGTGCAACTGGTCGGAGTAAGGATGGTTTCCGTTGCTGTAGACAAAAGAAAATTTCTGGAAAAATTTAAACACATGTGTGCTGTTGTTCATTGCTGCTTATATTTTCTCAAAGTGAAATTCAACTTTGATTTTGATTAATTTCTCAGAGAAAATGGAAGTTCTGGCAATTTTTTATAAACTATCCAAAGAAGCAGATTTCATTTCCAAACTGAAACATGGATTAACGTGACCTGCCAAGCTTGTGTGAGAGTCTCAAGTAGCAGCTAATGCACCTGGGAGCTACTTTCTTAGTTTATATTCTTCTTGTAGTCCCTTTGGGACCAGTGCTTCTCCATGTTAATAACATCCTTGGGGAAATGGGATTTTCATCCCTTGCAGAGCACTGCCCGTGGTCTTCTTTCCACTTGGCAAATTTCTGCAGCAGGGGAAACACACAGGGGAGAGACAAAGAGCGGGAAACTGAACCTTGTCCAGGCAGCCCTGTTAAAGAGGGAGGTGTTCCTCAGCGAGGAGAGGAGGAAGCCCTTCTGCCCGTAGCTGACCCGAGTAGTCAGCTGGACTGGGTGGACCCTTAGTGTTGCTCTGGGTTTTTGTATCCAGCTTGTATCCAGTCTCCTTCTCGTGCTAAGGCTGGTTACTTCTCAGTGTGATATTACAGCAGCCACTTTCAATCTTGATCTCGAATCGCAGGTATCCCAGTCTTGGAGGTCTGCAGGTATTCCAAACATATTCATGTGCAGGCATTTTCTTCTTCATTCATTACAAAGCTGACTCTTGTTCAAAACATTCACTGAATTTTAGACGCAAGGTCCTGGCTCTCAAAACCACTTGTATGTTCAAGCACAACTGCATTTTATCAAAGCTCCTTCCCAAAGGGGGCTAACCAGCATCTTTCAGGAAAAGAATACCAATTCCATGCACTTTGAAGCAACGGCATAAACACGGTGCCATCATGGCTGCTGAGAGCACAGCTGGCTCCAAAAAACCATAGAAGTATATGTTTTTCCAAGTACTGTGAAAATAAGGAGGAGGAAAAAAAATTAAGCAACAGGAAGTCTTGGAGATTTACCATTTTTAGTCTCAGCAGCTGGGGTGGAACAGAGGCCAGGGGCAAACCTCTGCTCTGGCTTGTTGTGCAAGGCTAGGGCACATCACTTGGTTTCTCAGGACCTCAGTTTCCCCAATAGTTGGGAAAAAGTACAGATCTGTGGATAACTTCATGGACTAAAAGCAATGCATGTACGGTATGAACAGTAACATAGGGTGGGAGTTCACCCACAGATAGAATGGCATTAATATGGCTTTAAATAAGATACATCACAGAATGATTGAGGTTGGAAGGCACCTCTGGAGGTCATCTGGTCCAACCCTCCTGCTCGGGCTGGGCCACCCAGAGCCAGTTGCCCAAGACTATCTCCAGATGGCTTTTGAATATCTCCAAGGTGGGAGACTTCACAGCCTATACAGGGCAACCTGTGCATACGTTATCTCAGGGTATTCCCAATCAACTGCAGTAAGTTTTGAATCCTTCCATCATTTCCATCTATTTACCAATGTAAAATGTACGTTATATACATATATTTGTATAGCTGGTGTATGTACAAATACAGTATGTACATATGTATAAAATATGTCTATTTTCTATATGCATAGAGTCTTTGAAACATCTGGATAGTGCATTATCCAGGCACAAGCTTTTCAAGTCCATACACAGCCAGCCAGCTTGCTGACTGCCTGAATTAAACTGCAATCTTCCCAGACAATTCTGTCTGCATCTGTAAGGTGTTCTCTAGGCTACTTAAAAGCTGCCAGGTTCCGTAGGAAAACTGCTTATCTGCTGAGAAAATATTACCCGCAGCTTCTTGGAGGGAAGCTCCAAGTTTCTCAGATCAGTGGCTAAATTACAGTTGTAGGTAATAAAAAGAGAAGAGAAGAAGGAAAGAAAAGTCACCAACCAGCTGAATTCTGGTTGGTTTCTTTCCTCTCCCGTTTCTGTGCTTGGTACGAGGAGTAGAAGTATAACAGTCGGACTGGTGTAAGACATCTCTGTGTTTTCCGGGGCCAATGCCATTTAAGCTTCAGAAAATAGCTAGTGAGTAACCGTCCAGGGTAAGAGAAAGCTGCTCTGTCCCCTTTTGTGTCTTTGTCTATTATAGACTACTGCACCGAGCAGTCGCACGGACTCTGTGTCTGGAGGATACCTCACACCTCCTCTCTGGGCAAAGTTACAATTAACTTGCGTTGAACAGCACGTAGAGGTACCTTCTCTTCCTGCCATGGGAGGAATTAACAGCAGTGCAGAAGCCCTTTATCCCTATCCCATCCACCGGCTGTGACCCCAGGAGCTCCGGAAGCCCCTTCCCCAGCCCTCCGCTCAGCCCCTTCCCTTTGCACCGCTGCCGAGCCTCACACCAGCAAGGAGCACATACCTGTGGAGGGTTATAACAACCACCTGGCCAAAGGGACATACTCGCACCTCCATTTCCTTGGGCGGTAAGGGGCTGTGCACGTGGGATGCTCAAGGAGGAAAAGAGGGAGCAGAGATGTGGACCACAGAGAAGGCAGCCAAGGCGTGCTGAGCCTCGCACCGCTCTTCCTCTGTCGGACGCACACGCACACAGAAATAAACAGCCCCTGCACAGATGACCAGTGGGACTGTTTTTCCCATCGGAATAATCGTAGCTACTCCAATTATAACCACACGTGTGTGTGGCTTGCTCCTGGCAGATCATTCAGTGATCTCAAAGCTATCAAGTTACTAAAAATATCCCCTTCAGCCCACTCCTTAATTACCAAACTGTTCCCCATCACGTTACAGAAAGAAGAAGTCCATTTGGTAGTAATTGTCTGACGTGAAGGAGTCTACACACAGAGCTCTGCTCATCATGCAAGTGTGGTAAACTCCCTGCGATGTTTTGAAAGGAGGATTTTGCAGAGGTTGCCTCCATTGTGAATCAAGGGGCAGACAGCTGCTGCTGCTTCCACTTTGGTCTCTGCTCTCCCAGATCTGGAGGAAGCTAATGTGGTCAGAGCCAGCGGCCGGTCGGTGACTCTGCATTGGCGCACATGTGGGGAGCAGAATTCTCTTCTGAGCATCCTTGTGTGTGAAATGGGATCAAGCTGCCTGTGGTGAATGGAGCTGTTTGGAAGGAAAAGGAAGGGGTGAAGTTCACACAAATTCCTCAGGTCATACCAGATATGCCCCATGGATTTTCTTTTTTCCATGGGGGGCACAGAGAGACCTAAGCAGTGGATAGGAGCTAACATTTTACTCACAGGGTGTAAAACAGAGCGCCTTTCTGTAGCTATTGTCTATTTTTATTGCTGTATATTATGAATATAGGCAGCAGCATGGCTACTAAATCTTCTGGTGGTGACACAACAGGGTCCACAGGCCAGATTAGCCTAAGGGCTACCACCTCTGAGGAATTGGGGGAAGAGGCGTAGGGACAGCTGGGTGCAAAGGACCCTCTGCAACACGCTCCACCGCTCATAGACTCTCTCCTCCCTTGAACATCAAAACTGGGAAATCAAGAACTCGAGAGAAGTGCAATTTAGTTGCTCACATGCTTTCATGGTTGGCCATTACCAAACTGTTGATACTCGTCTCATTCCTGTTTGACACGAGTCTGTAGCTATTTACAAGCTCTTCAAACTTACTTTTACTTGGTTTTGGGCACCTTGACAGTACAGAATTTTGCTCTGATGAGCTGTGTATTCCTTATTCACCGGTGAAACGTCTTAGATGTAAGCACTGGGATGCTTTACGGCATGGTAGGCAGGATAACTTGTATCCCAGGAACAGAGAGATGCACAGCAGTCCTTAAATAAAGGATGGCAATTAGCCTGCTGTTTACCAACCCTGGTGATGGTGATGAAAATATTTATCCCTTCACTTGTTTTTTTTCAATTTGCAAGCACACCTCTACCACCAAGTACGTTGTTCCAGGTTTTGTCCGGGTTTATATAGTTCAGTAGTGTCCTGTTGCAGTCAGTGGGAATTTCACCTTTGGTTTCAACAGAAGTCGGGTAGGTTGTAGGGATAGTGACAAATCCTTTATAGTTCAGTCTGAAAGCAAGTGCAAACAACTAAAAGAAATGTCTTAATAGAGACAATTTGCATGTTGAAACTTACATTGCGTAAATGTGCCATTAATATCGTTAATATCTTCCTGGAGATAAGATGCAATGAACTCCTTTGAAGACGAATTGCTCAACTCACCCCTGGCATGACTTCAGTGGAATCTCACCCACTTCTGACAGTGATTTATTTCGTCTGGAGCACTTTCCTCTGGGAGTCCAAGATGTCTATCTTTTCAAATCCATACAATCTAACATCAGAGAACTCAGAAGCAGGACTCTCAAGTTCCAGTACTAGCTCAGCCATGAACTAGCATTATGCTGGTTATCTCATTTAATTTCTGTGGGCCTTGGCTTAATCATAAATCTGAGAAGCATACTCGTTTCTTGAAAAATTTTCAGAATTTCACTTTGAAAGGCGTACTCATGAAAAATTTAAATTACCACAAATTAAATGCTTCTAAAATAATTTGCAAGTAGAGAAGGAGGTTCATTCCCACTAAAAGGAAAGGAGGAGATGTTCCCTGAGGCTGTTGTAGAAATTTTTGATCGTGCCTAATATGACGGAATAGCAAAGAAATGTTCTGGGTGTTTGTTTGCAACAGAAAGAGGCCTTCTCCTCAACTTTCTCTGTTGTTGTATCAGTGTTTGTTTGGGTATTTGAAAGTTAAAAGTGTTCACTTCTATTGTAGGAGAAGTGGCAATGGTTCAGGCTTGAGATGAGTTGTGATGGGCTGCATTTAAAGCTTGTCATATCTGGCATGGAACAAAAAATTGTCTGTACAAATGTTAGTTTAAGAAAAAAAATGCCAATATTTTAATCTTTTACGTTAAGTGAACAGTTGGGTTTCCTTAAGCCACTTTTAAGCCTCCTTGATGTTGGCTAGGAGCTGTTTTGGGTCTGAAATGGCTTTAAGTGTTAATTTTCAAAGTCCTACATTTTAATGTATGTTTTGCATCTTGCCTGCAAGCAGGTATGAATAATAAGAGTGGGAAAGGAGGCGCATTTCCACAGTTTGCCTGTGTTGCAGCAATGCAACATGGACTTTGAGGGTGGGTGGAGCCCTTATTTGTCCTCACCTCTCGTACCTCCGCTCTTTTTTCATACCTTCACTTTATGTTATAAGAGCTCAGGATCTGTTTTCTCTCCTGAAGAGAGGGGTTGTGATGATAACACCGAGGGACCCCTGGTTTAGCCTGACTTCTTGCGTAACAGAAGGCTGTTAATTAATAGTGCAGTCAGTTGTTGCTGAAGTTGAAGAAACCACAATTTAGCTAAACAGTCTCCGACACTTGGACAGAGCAGAGACAATTCGAAACACTCATAGGCAAAAAATATTTTATGATAATGATATAGGGAAGTAACACCCTCAGAGATATGGTGACAGTTAGAGAGATGTGCTAACAAGTAAAGTTTTATAAGCTTTGTTGTAAAGGAATATTTATCTGTTGATGAAGGATGCTTGGTAAATAGTTGCAGCTGAAGAAACACTAAGCAGAATGAGGTACAGTTTATCATACCAACTATATTATATTCTCCTGATACTATTTCTCTTCTGCATATGAATATTAGTGTTAAAATACTGAAGCTATATCTTAAGTATGTGTCTGTTCATATATGTGTTTGTATATACACACACACACACGTACACACATATATATATATATCTATGCCAAATCCTTTTATGTCTAAACTGTAGATTGTGTCACAAGATTAAAACGCATGGTTTTGTAAATCTAAAATAAAACATCTGTTTGGAAAGGCCCTAGCATTGTAAGAATTTTTGCAGGCTGTATCTGCATTCAATGAACATTAGCCCACATAAGTTTTTATAATTACTTCAACTCGAATAATCTCATCACATACGTTCAGAAACTGAAGCTGAAGGATCTGGTGAACTTAAGTGAATGCTTCTCCTGAATTGCAGTCGTTAAGGTCACATAATGCTCTCTGCGTTAATCTGTCGAGGGTCGTAATTTTCTGAGCTGTCTCAGCCGGGTCTCTACTTTAAGGTGAAATATGTTTTTCAAAGACTTCAGCAAGAAATAATTAATTTTTCACTACTTCTGTGAAAGGCAAGAGAAAACGTTCACCTTACCTGTCAGAAGATGCCCTCTGTGAACCTCGTGAAGAGGCCTGGGACTGAAACAGGGCGTCTGGGGATCAGAGTCCTTCTTGTACAAAGGAACTATGCATCTTTAAAAAACATGTATTAAACGTACAGAAAAAGATTACTCCATCTGAGGTGTCCAAAATGAGTGGGCATTTAAAAATAATCTACATGATTTATCCCATGCCTTACAGTCAGGTCTTGGTACCCACCTTTCTGAGATGCATGGCACCGTTTTGTATACAAGACATCGTTGCTTCCCAGATGGAAACGAACCTGGATTCTGTTCAGTTCTGCTTCATGGTGAGCAGAGGATATATTTACCCATCTGGGACTATCAATTAATGATCTATCAGGGAAAAAAAACACTTTGTAATTGCCATACTTTCTTACTGCTCTTGATGCGGATTGGCTGCCTGAGGTACTGATCAGCAGTAATTGAGTAACGCAGTGGGTGGAATTCTGCTTCTCCTCTGGAAATCAGATCACTTCATGTTACACCATAATTTCTTGGTCCTTTCTGGATTCCTTTCAGATAAGATAGCTCAGATTTGAAAGCCTGTTCTGAGAGCAGGGTGAGGACAGAGAAAACTGTTGTCTTTTCATCAACATACCAAAATCTGTGGCAGAGCAGAGCAATGTGAGCTCTGAAAAAGAAAGATTTTTCATTCTATCTGCCTAAGTAGAAATGAAAGCAGGAAAATAACAAATTGCAGTTGTGAAAATTTTCATATTTTCGCAGCTATAATTGTCCCTTAGTGAAATGCACAAACTGGGAAGCATGATGGATTCAGTTCTGTGGGTATTACGGGGTGGAGAAGGCTGGGTGGCGATGCCGTGTGCCTTTTGTCTCTTGCAAATAAGCTCAGTCAGGCCAAGGGACTCTCGTAGCTATTTCCACTCTGTGTGAGTCATTTTGCACAGTTTTCGTTGCAACCTACCTTTGGGCCTCGGAAAGATGACCATTTATAAGCACTTCCGAGCTCTTAGTGAAGCTTCTAGGAGTAAGGCTATTCAGTCTTCCACCCAAGGCTCTGGATGCAATGACATTGGACCAGGTCCTGGACCTTTTAGATGTACAGATATAGAGGAAACAAAAATGAATAGAAGCTTTTAGAAGAGTAGAGACCTAAATGTATACCATATTCGTCTACACGCGCGTTCGTCCTTTAACATCATTACACGTACAAATAATTGCACTAGGCTTCCACTTCTTGCCGTCTTATCCCTACACTCACGTCCCCTCAACCACGCAGACTAAACATGCAAAGCACAGAATTGCTGTTTTTTAATTTTAGGCCCCCTTCTTTCCCATATGCTTCGTGTTTTTGTTAAGCAACTGGCTAAGACTTTAGAGACTGCTTATTAGTATCCATGTGGATGTAATTTAACTGTCTTTTATTCCAGTCATGCTTTTATTTGAAATTTTAAAAGATAGTGGTACAACACTAAAAAGAAACAAAGAAAAAAAAATTAACATGTGATTCCTTTCAGAAAAGACACATTATTCTACGAAATGGTGGACCGCTGTGCAATATAAATCAGGCTATTAAAGAATAAGAATTAAAAAGGAGAATCAATAAATAATAACAAGTATCAGTGTCCAGCAAATACTAACGTACTGGCTAGGCACCACAGACAAAGTTTAGGCTCCATTCTTGCATGTGCTTATGTTCTTGAATGATCTTATATATATGGGGTACTTCTATAGCTATGTCTGGAGGACACGGCTCCGTGTGAACAACCCTGCTATGTGGAACGAACTGATGCATCCATTTCACTGTTAGAGCGTAACTGTTAGTTTAGTGCCACTGTTACGTAAGTGGCACTAAAACATTGAATTAAATTCAATCAGATTAAAACGTTGTCGTAATAACCTTAAGGAGTAGGTAAGCATTATCACATACCTACAGATGTAGGCACACTGTATGTTTTCATGCGTGTACTCTGTAGGTCAGGCAGCTAAATTATTTCTGAGTGAGGTCTATTTCCTGTCTTTGCTAAGTGTATTGGATCCAACAGTGTAATATATGGGCTTTTTATGCGGAATGAAGCAAGGTCCCATATCCACATAATTTATTTCTGCTGAAATCTCATCTTATGTATTTGTAAACATTACTGTTTCCTTTCTGGAAGCTCCTAAACATTGCACATGATTTCATCAGTTTCCAGCATAACCATTTCTGACATACTTGGGCACGCAGCACACGGACATGGAGCAGGTACGGAGGCCGACATCAGCTGCGCTCTTGCAGAAGGATGGGTTTGCCTTTACTTATAGGGCTTTTGGGCTATGGGAAGGCCAACACGCTATGCGACGGTGGAAGGAGCAGAGCTGTGCTTGTCGGTGGGGGATAGGTAGTTCCCCCGGGGCAACCTTCTGGAGAGCCCTGCCGGGGGCTGCCTGCCCCCGGTATGTGGCTGCTGACATCTCTGGGGCCAGGACCAATGCAGTGGGACCTTGGAAGTTCAGCCCAGCCTTCCCGAAGATGGGGTTGTAATTTAACAGACAGGCACTGAAAGAACCGAGCTGGATTTTCTGCTTCTGGATGCTTGTTCCCATCTCGGAGAGCAGCCGCTTCTCCTGGCCAGCACGAGCTGCCCTCTGGTTGCCCAGTGACCCTGAGCAAGGAACCGATCTGCCCCAAAAATAACCACTGCTCAGCTCAGTCACTTTTTAGCATGAGGAGATCATGCCTCCACCAGAGCCAGAAGCTTTAGGAAGGACTGGCCAAGGGTTAGGTGGTACCCCAAGGGGCACACTCCTTGGAAACAGGTATGAGGCATGCAGAACACCATGAGTCCGGGACTGCGGGGAGGTCCAGGTGAAACACACAGCTGAGGCCAGAGTTGTTGTTTGGCTGTTTCTGCTCTAGGACATTGTATGTACGATGGGTGAAGTGAGACAGATTTAGGTTCAGTACTTTGCCTATTGAAATGGAAAAAAAATTGGATCATTTAAGTTGCACTTTAAATGATTTTTGGTTGACGTCTTTGTTCTCTCATCAGTTTCCCAGAGTTGAGTATAGATAGATAAAAATATTGATTGCATTTTTTATCTCTTTTTGTGACCTTTTTCTTTCCAGTGCAAAGATAAACTTAAACAAAGATAACAGAGAGAAGATTGGGAGTTTTCTTGTGCTTTTAAAGTAGCAAATGTCAAAGCTTTTAAAAAAATAACAAAAAATCAGTTGGGATTGTTTAAAAAACACAAACATCAGAACTCTACGTTTACAAAAATCACATTTTTTGATAGAAGAAAACCCTCTTTAATTGAAAAAATCCCTGCCATCCCGCTAACTGAATTATACAATGGTTTGGTGACAGTTCCAGAAATGAAACCCAGAAAATTTAGTTCTTCATGTCAAGCAGGCCACATTGCCCCATTCTTTTTCCAAGCAGAGCCAATTCTTAGTGCAGGATGTCTCACTAGCGTGGAAGGCCTATTTTGAGAGTCTTCTGAAAAGTTGAAGTTTGGGATGAGTCCAGGATAAGTGTTACCGACCCTTTTTAGACTGAATATTTATTAATCAATCCCAGAGGACTTTTAGCTTGACCCTGTCAAATTTAGCAACCAGGGTTGTTGTTGGATGTTCTGTTGCTGCTGCATTAGTATTTATACTTTCAGTGTGTATAAATAAACTTAAAAATACCTATTTTGGACAAATGGGGGAATGTTTGCATGTAAATGAACAAGACAAAATGTTCACAGGCTCTGAATTTTTAATTAGTTAGACAAGCTTGTAATGTCATAGTTCATCTTGACAATCAATTTTACCCATTTCCTCCATAACACATGGTTTTCTCTGTAAGATTTCTTTTTTTTTTAATTAGTTTTCTTTACCCTGAAGGACAAGATAATCCAATGTATCTCTTGAAATATCATAAAGGCATTTATACAGGACATCAGTAAAGCAGGATTTTTTTGGGGGGGAGGGGGGGGGGTTGGTTGTTTTTTTTATAAATTGAAATATTTCTCTTTAGCTTTAAACTTACAGGTAGAGTTCAGCCCAACCCATCCTTTGGTCATTCTGCTCTGACATGTCATTACGATTAAGTGCCCAAAGCATGGGAAATCAAGTATTCTGTGGATTAACTTGTCCAGTTTTTACACATCTTCTGTACATTGCAGTGAATATACCAAAGACTGTTTGTCATCAAGCATGTGCAGTTCCCCTTGTCTTCAATACGGGTGCGGTTCCTTATCAATGGCTGGGATGTTCCTCAGATGACCCCACAGAAGATTTACCTCCAGAAAGGTCTGCGGTAAAGATGAAGGACAGAAATGTTGGAAGAAGGGTGGCTAAAGCAAACTGTTGTTCTCACAAGGAGAGGGTTGGCAAGTAAATCTCATATGAGATGTTTGAGATGTTAGCACAAATCTGCCACTAAAAGTAGTTTTCAGCATCAGAGATAGAAAATAGGAACGTAGGAATGGCAGTGCTGGTCAGACCAGGCATCCGTCTAACCTAGGGTCCTCTCTCTAATGTTGGTGAGCCATGGACGTGTAGGTAAAACAAGAACAGGGCTTAGTGCAAAGTGAGTGGTACTTGCCTGCTGTGCTCTCCTGCCAGCCAGCGATTTGGGGCTTGAACCACCCCTGAGCTGGAAGTTGCATCCGTAAAATACAGGAGTCCCCTGCAAACCTTTGTTTTCTGAATTTGTCTGGTTGCTTTTTGAAACCGCTGGTATCCACAACATCCCGAGGCAAAGCACTCCGGAGCGAAATAACAAGTTGCGTGAAGAGCCGCTGCCTTTCCCTTGTTTTCAGCCTGCCACCTTCTCCCTTCCCGCTATGCCCCTGGTTCCTTCCTGGAGGGGGACAGGGCTCCTATTGTGCCCAGCTTGCTCGCTCCCTGACACACATGGGTGATTTATGGACCTCTGTCGTATCCCCACTCGGTCATTTTGTTTCCAGCCTATTCTGTTTAGTGATTCCTGCTTGGGAAGCCGTTCCACACCTTTGATCATCCTTGTGACCTTTCCCTGAACCTTTCCCAGTTCAAATACATCCTTTCTGAGGACGGAGGAGCAAAACTGCACAGGGTGGTCAAGGTGCAGACACATGAGCGATACACACAGTGGTGTAGTAATAACAGCTTGTTTTGGTTTTTAAAAGTCCCACTCTTTGATTTTCCTTACTTATGGCTTATTGATACCAAACCTGTATTTATGTGACAATATCTGCATAAAGGTTTGTACTCAAGAGGGGTAATCAGCTTAGAGGCCATCATTTTAGACTAGACAAGCCTAGCTAAACAACCCTATCACGCACGCAAAAAAGTAGTTTGTTTTAAGAAAAACAGTATAGGATGATTTTTTTAAAAATCCAGACATAAAACAAACATTTGTAGGGCAATTCACCCAAATCGTCTTTTCACACTTTTGACTGAAGAAGTTTTGTGTGAAAGTTTTCTTTATGTTTCTTTCTTTATATTTTTAAGAATTATTATATTGGTTTAGAGATGATTCAGGAAGTTTCAGGCCATGAACCTTACATTCAGACCTTGCAAAAGATTTTGAACTAATGAAATAAAATTAATCTGGATTGTGCTGGGTGAATTCTTGGACTTAACTTTGAGTATGTCCATGAAGTGGTCAGTGGATAAAGAAAAATGAGTTGATGAAATTTATTTAGACTTTGAAAGACCTTTGACAGCAGCTATTAAAAAAATTTAGTGAAACGTCAAAGAGTTGTTACTACTGAAAAAGCAGGAAGGAATCAATTTCCATGAGTGAGCAGTTTTCATTATTGCAAAATCCTAAGAGCAGGGTCTGACAAGTTTCCATATTAGGGCCAATGCTTAGTGTATACAGTAATAATGTGGCAATGAAGGTGAGCCCAGAGGCTGTAAGTCAGCAGATGGCCCCCAAATAATTCAGGTTAGACAAGGTGAAAGAAGTAGGTAGGAAGACAAAGACTAGGAAAACTTTGGTGAACCTTAAGAAATCCAGATAAATAAACTACTTGTAGCAAATGAAGCTCAGTATTGCCAAATGCCATTTAAAAATGCAGTAATAGTTATTAAAAATGGATAAATGCAAATGTACAGAAGTGTTCTGTAAACTGTAGAAAGCTCTGTGTTATGGGAATTCAAGAAAAAAAGTGTAAAATCTCTACTCATCATGCAACTACTAAGCTGGTACAAGTAGCATATGCAGTAGGGAAAGTCCTACCCACACAAGAAAGAGAAACTATTCAGGTAGTCAAATCAGTCCTTTTTAATTTAAGAAGTCCCTGAACCACACAGATTTGAAAGACAAAACATTCATAAAGCACATAATTTTGAAGATGCTGCTTCCCTTTGCAAAATTATAGTCTTGGTAACTGCTAGAAAAGTGTTCTTACTGGCCAAAACCCCCGCTTGGACTAAATTAGGTTAATTATCGTTATAACTTGTTTGAAGATTAAAAAGATAACTATCTTCTGGTGTACCTATACTAGCAGTAAGTTTGAGAAAGTTCTCACATCACAGGCTTAGTTTACTTAAGACTCATGGAATTGTTTCTATTTTGTGACTGACCAGTGTAGTAATATAATACTGCTTCTTGTAGAGCTGGAGGATAAAGCACATTTAAAATTTGTTTTTCCTCAATATGCAACCTTGTGTGTTTCTGCCTTCTACAAACATTTGAGCTAGTAAAACCTATTATCACAAATATCCCGAAAAAGCAAATATAAAAGAGCAAAAAAAAACCCCGCTGGGAAATATTTGTTTAGAAAGTTGATCAAATATTTGCAATTTCCCCCCCCCCCCAGTATTCACTCTCCTATGTAGGCGCAGAGGTGGCTTTACTTCTTTATGTAGGCGGCACTTTTCACCTAGAGAATTCCAACCCCTTTTACAAACAACAAGCGATAAATAAACTTCAATGCTGTATTACATTACTGCCACCTGAACTGCCCTTGCCCACAGTGTGAAGTAGGCAGGGCACAGCAATTCACAGCACCCTCCTTTAGCTTTGACAGTGTGCCAGTCAAAGGGGCCGAATAAATGGTAGAAATGGAATTTCACCAGCAGACTTGAATCAACACTTTCATTGCACTGAAGAACATCTTGGGTCTTCTTGTGACTGCGAATGGCAAGGGGCAGCATTTCAGCCAGAGCCTCTGAGTGATTCACTGGGTCAGGGAGGGGATGGGGAGAAGGTGCAGAGGCTGCGGCATTTGGATCAGAAGCCGGTCAGAAGTCCTGCAGTATCATACGGACCCCTTCCAGCTGTTTTTAATGTGGGAGGAAGCACGTAAGGCATCAGAGAGCAGTCACCGTGGATCGTGCATGGGGCACTCAGTGAACTGTTGTCTGTCTCTCAGTTCTTTCTTTCTTTTTTTTCTGTCTTCTGCTCAGGTAGATTTGCCGCAGCTTGAATCAAATGGATTCCATTTGTCAGTTTTCAGCGTTGATGCAGTATCTCGCCTTACATCTTGATTGACTTTTCACTCTGCGCTTTTTGCTCTGCAGCTGCTCACAATTCTTTACTGTAAGTTGTCACAGATGTAGACTTTGACTCACATGCTTGCAAAGTGAATCAGTGGCAACATCTGTTCCCCCAGAGGGATGGGTGCACCAGCCTTAAACCACCCACAGCGGTGGTGCCTATGGAAGTTGGTATTTCCTGGCTTGCGTTCTGGCAAGCATGTTTGTTAAGGGGGGGAGGAATCAATCCATGTTTCTGTGCTTTTGTGCATAGGTGTGAAGATGTCCCCTGTTTTCAAAAAGACAGGCTCAGAGAGAGGGAGTCACGTGGCATTACTAATAACATGCGTCTGGAAGTTCCAGTTCAATCCAAGATTCTCTATATGGTTATCGCAGTCAGAGATGGCATTTTTCATGTGTGGCAGATGTTCCAACAGCCTGTAAGGTATTATTTATTATTAAAACAAAAATCATTTTGTAGGATGCATTTTCTCCTCTATTGCTTTAGTGGACCTGCACGCACGTACCTGAAGCTGACCTGCATGGATAGTCCGTGCAGAACTGAATGTGGATCCTAGTGGGGTTCTACCAGCCTGCAGTGGCATCTGCAGTCTGACAAACAAGACATAGTGGGATTTTGGGCAGTTCAGAAGAGGAGAGCATGTGTGGGGCTGATTTGGCATCGGTTTCAGTACTAAATCGTGACCCGAGTCTATAGCTCTTCTGTGATTAGCTGTGTATTCTCCTTTAAAGACTGCCTCTGAAGAAGATCATACAATTGAAAAATCTCCAACTTCAGTGGTAAAATGGAGGGAAGCCAGAGCTGAACGGCCACAGAGTCAGGAGCAGAGGAAGTGATTTATGAGGAAGGATTAAAAATGAAGGGAGGTTTACCAGGGTGACTTAGATTCCCCTACCCACTATTAGTGACACAAGGAACATTGTGAATTGTGGGTGAAGTGATTGTGAAAGAGTCGTGGCAAGGTGTGGTTTCACATCCTCTTTGTGATCACGCTCAGCCTTGCAGCACCGTACATGGAGTTCTGGGTGGTCAGCAGAAATGTCCTCTTGATTCTGAGCAATCACGGGCTGCGGATGCAGGCTGGCCAGGGGCAGACTGTGTGGGCGTCTTGGCCCACATGTATTTTGAGGGTTTAAACATCTTATTCCTATACTTTTAGGACAGGGGTGCATGATGCCAGGACCATTATTCTCCAAGACAAAATCTGGGGTGGAAATATCTTTGCCTCTGGCGTGAGCAAATACAGTATGTGAGCAGGCAGTCTGAGATCTCCGTGGTTTGCTGGTGGCAGCTGTGCTGGGATAATCACAGGGGAGTTCCCTCCTTACCAGACCTTTAGGACACTGGTTTACAAACAAGAGGTCACGGTACTTAAGAGGTGGCTTGATGGGAACTTGACTGCAGGAGTAGGGCTCGCAATCAGAAGTGGGGTCATGAGCCTGGAAGTGCACTGGGAAGTGAGGTCACGGGTGGAAAAACTTGAGAAACTGCTCTAAGAGCTGTGTTTAGTGCACAGTCGCCCTTGGCCTCTCTTACATGCTCCCATCGCTGTGTCCTTAACGATTCTACAGAGGATTAAAAAAACCCTTCCTGATCCATGAGAATACTCACTTGAATCCCATTTCTTTGGTACAGTTCAAAACACTTGCCAGCAGGCTAACAACAATCTCCTTTGTCAATGTGAGGAAAAACCTGGGAACTTTGTGATCAAGGACTATTTCTCATTTTCATGAAAGCAACAGGAAAGGGTTGAGCCACAGGGGAGACATTTAGAGTCAAAGAATAGAACTTGCCTCAGCAAAGCTATAATGCATATACACACACCAACCAGTGGAGCTTAGAAATCACAAAGTCTTGTAGCACCAGACCAGCTTCTCTGTGAGAATGATCATGCATAAGAAATGAGACTTAATAGCTATTTGTAATTAAAAAGGCTATTTGTTTATACGTGCCGTTCTCATGAATCCAGAAGACGACTAGTTTTTTTTTTCAGCTTAAATAAACAGAAAGTCAAATAATCGCTCTTATTTTTCTTTGGAACTGTGTTAACAGAGAAACTAATGTAAAGCATGTAAAAAAGGTGGTGAGATGTCTAATTAATATTAAAGCATTAGAAAGGGAGTTGGTGCATTGTTCTATGCAAGCAATATAATAATTTTATGTGATAGTCAGTCCTTTTACTGTACAATATTTATGGCCATATAGTTTATGTTTTATTAGGAGCATTTTCCTGAATGTGCAGTAAGATCCTTATCTGTACATATTAACAATGTCCCCTTATAAGGAGGCCTTAGAGAGGGTTTCGTGATCTTCAGGAGAGGCAAATGAGATGCAGGATTTCCTTAGAACTGCATTTGATCTATAAACAAAGTTCCTCTCCATATCTCTGAAAGTTTAAATGCCAACTCTTAAGCAAGAAACAATAGGAGTATCTCAGAGTTTGCCAGTTTTGAATAATTATTTTAATTGAAAGTGTTGGGTTGTGTTCCCGTTCCTACACTGAAATGTCTCGCAGGCACAGAGAAGAGGAATTATTTGTGGAATGCAGCATCAGCCAAGTCTCAACACACATGCTGGGAGGAATTGGCGTAGGCTCACCTGGTTTTGTGTGCAGAGGAGTGTTGAAGTGTAGGAGTTTGGACTGTTTTTTCTTTTTAATTTTTTTCATTAATGTTAAAGAACAGCAGATCCAAATCGCCCATTACTTGCTTGTTTTTCACGTTGCTCTAATCAGAATAACCGTGGCTAACAATTTCCTCTCCTCTCCTCTCCTCTCCTCTCCTCTCCTCTCCTCTCCTCTCCTCTCCTCTCCTCTCCTCTCCTCTCCTCTCCTCTCCTCTCCTCTCCTCTCCTCTCCTCTCCTCTCTGTCATTTTCCCTTTCCCTTTGTCACCTGTCTTACAATAATCATATTGTCTTCTACTTAGACGTGTTTGGCACACCTTTTCCTGTTGCAGCAATTTGTTTTTGTAGCCTGGAGTTCTTACAGCAGCTGTGAAAGGGAGATCTAGCAATTGCAATTGATTGAATCTATCATTAAGGCTACGTGAAGGATTGATTTTTTTTCTCTGGTGACTGGGTTAAAAAAAAAAATCAAGATTTTGGTTTGGATTAAAATGAATCTAGACTTTTTTTACATTTATTTTTCTCCCCAAGGAAGAATGAAAACTCCCAAAATTACATTTTATGTTGAATGAAACATTCTGTTCAACCCAAAATGAAACATGTCGTTTTCCAAGCATTTGCAAGAAAAGCAAAGGAAATGAAGGGATAGATTCACAAAACTGGAAAATGAAAAGGAGTCAGACACTTTTAACCTATTGCCAGAGAAGTCTTCTGTTTTGTCACTTTTAAACTCTGTATAAATATTTATTGGAACACAGAAACGAGCCCAGAGGAGTGTTCCAACTTGCAGGCTACCTACGCCTTCTCCTGTATCTATTTCCCTTGAAGTTTTTAAAAAATATTTAACAAAATGTAGACCAGAAGGCAGCACCTTCACTCCAATCCCTGTTCTGGTAAAGATGAAGGGTGAGTTTACGCACGCCTTCTTTGCACAGCGTAGCCTTTAACCGCTTCTGACACGTACAGCTCAATTTTCCTTTGCTACCAAGCCCTGAATCAGAAAGCAGTGAATTTTAAGACATATTTCTGCAGTAAACATTGACACCATCGGGTTTTAGTGGGGATCCCTCAGTCACTTCTGTTGAAACTCTTCTACCCTGTATGGGATTTTTAAAAGCTAAGATGACGAGAGCAAATGAATGGGACTCCCTGCCCTGCTGGGTAGGATGCTCAGCTGAAAGGTGGGAAACCTGCAGTTTAGTAATTTCTTAAGGTCTTTAATTACTAATGAAACTAGTTAACAGGGCAGATTGAGATAGGTGCCCTGCCCTGAGTGTGAAAAGGGTTGATACTACGGGCGAACTTCTGGGAGGTGAGGGCTATTGGTTACATCTCCTCTGGCAGAGGAAGGAAAGTGGTGTTTTCTGACATCCACCTGAGTCCTCAGGCTGCTGTAATACTAGTTAGAAGAATACTGCAACTAACACTTTCCAGAGTCTGGCTTTTTAAACTTTTCTTCAAACCAAAGCGATTAGGTGAATTTGACCAGTCTGCCCTGAGCTACATGTATTACATGGCAAATATTCCACCAAATAAAAAGTGTCCTTGAACATGTGTGAATTTACAGTACGAGTCCAGAGTAAACAGTGGGCTGAATGAAGCCTTTAAGGTGAAATTCATCTTTTCTTTCAGAAAGCTGTAGAAATCAAGACCATACATGGCATTTCGACACACATAGAGGGATAGCAGAGTGGTCTACAGGCAGTGAAGGACTTTGATTCGTAGATTTTATAGGGTAGATACCATATCCTCTAGGTATAGCTTTGTACTTGGTCTAAGACCTTGACTGAATAAGCTATGTTGAAATCGCTTTTGGCATTTGTGTGTCTGTGGAGAGAGTATTAAAGAAGAATAAGAGGAAACAGTCACTTCAAACTACTCTACTGATGAGGATGAGCTGTGAGAGCCCTGGGTTAAGATTGAATGGATTTTCCAGAATTGTACCTCTCTGTGGTGGCAGCTTCATGAACATGGAAACTTCCCATTTTTTCTGATGCTGACAAGGAAAAAGGCTGAGACCAAGCGAATTGCTCTGCATGGAAGTAAGTTACCCATCCTTTAAACTGTGGAGGCTTGCAAGCTATTTCCAATGCAGTTTTAAGAGTTCATTCTTGAGAAGAACTCTTATTGTGTTTTTTTTTTTTTTTTTTTTAGAAAATGGTACTCATATATGTGTTTTTGTATATGCAGATGGAGAACTTCTGTTGGCAACCTCAACTTATGCTCAGAAAGCCTAATGTAAGTTGAGCAAGTGGCATTAATAAGAGCCAAGTATTAGCACTCATAGCTTGAGGGTAAGCAAAGGGAGAGAGGGAAAAATTGGATTTTTTCATTCCAGTTTTTTGTTAGAATTAGAGGATGAAAAGTAATTTTGGAAAAGTGAAAAAGTTTCATTTTGCCCATAAAAATCCAGAAAATTTAGACAAAAGTGAAGAGGGAGAAGCAAGCCCTGAACCAAGTGTTCCATACAAAATCTCCACTTAATTTTCAGTTTGGTAGCTGAATTGAGGACACTGGAATAGACTATTGCTTTAGTGGTGACTATAAGTGAAAATTTTTCCCTGTTTTGCACAGACTTAACACCAGGATATTCTTGTGATATTAAAATAAAAAAAATTCAGTATGTTTCAGAAGAGATAAAGAAGAAAATGCTCTTCTCCACACTTTACCACTGTGGCTCAGTAAGTAGATACAGATAATTTATTTTATGTTTTATATATTGTTGATATGTTTACAAAATATTAATATTCATGCTAAAAGCCACATACCTGTATGTAATGTACTATAAAAACAAAAATAATTTAAGATTGATCAAAACCTTTCATTGGGCTCGAAGTCAAATATTCAGTTTCCTTTGTGTGAGATTTTAAACTCTCTTAAAAACTCTTTACAGTAATTAGACAATTTTAAAGTAAAAAATACCATTTTGAAACCAGAAAGGGAAGGAATACTGAAAATATCAAATGAAACACTTTGCTCTGTCATTCATCTTTTTGAGATCTCACTGCCAAGGCTGTTATTTGAATTTAACCTCTTTCCCCTGCCCCCTTGCAAAAAGTGTTTTTCAGAAAGTAAAATAATCACTGAGAATAAATAACCAAATCTACCCTAGAGTCCTTATGCTGTACTCCTTTCTTGAGTTCACACATGTTGTATTTGCTATTATTTTCATGACTAAATAACTGCCCTAATATTCACTTACCCATTGAGCTGTGCGCAGAAATGTACCAGACACGTTCTTCAAAAATTTAAACAGAAAAATCTAAGGTAAAAATATACTGTGACTGATGCACTGTCTGAACAGCTGTCCTAATAAATTTCCGAAAGTGTGGTGAGCGATGTTAATTCAACTGCTGATAATGCCATGCTACCCTGCCTTCAGTGTCCTGCCTCCGATGGGTCTTTCTTTTGTGCCTCCTCATAGATGACCACGCTGCTTCCGCTGGTTCTGCTGAACTTCAAGTTTAGGTCTGTGCGCTTGCAGAGGAAATTGGATTTTTTTTTTTTTTTTTTGCACATTTGTATCCTTGTTTTGGTTTCTTCTGTCAAAAACATTTTTTACCTGAGAAAGAAGGAGTTAATAAAAATAGGCTTTCTGCTCTTGAAATGTCAGCCACGGCTTCTCATCACCCCATGAAAAGCCCCCTTGTTTCCTTGCTCAGCTCCTCCTGAACTTCAAACAGTCCTATAATCCCTCTGACCTTCTAAGGTCAAAGATATATAAAAAGTATCATTCTTTGTGTAAAAGCACATTAATCATTCGTACCTAGCCCTTTATTCTCTTTCGAGGGCCCTGTGATATTTTAATTCAAGAGCGACCTTCTAGCATTAACATATATAATTTCAACTCTTCTTAAGCAGGTAAAAAAGGAGAAATCCTTTCTGTGTCTGCTTTTGCTGACTCCTTGACTACAGGCATCTCATTTATTTTCATAATTCACTTAATTGCACATTTTAAAGTATTAATATTCACTCAAAATACACATATGTATGTCCAACTGCACTATAAATATAGTTTAATTAAAATACTTTAATGAGTGGAGGTAGATTTTTAAGCACGCCTCTCTCCATTTCTATGAATTTGGCAGGACTTGAAAGTCCTGGGACTAAATTTTGATGTCAATGCATATCTGGAGTTTAATTTAGGTTCAATGCAAAAAACCTCTGGACTTTCACCTGAAGACAGAATTCATCTCCCTTGAAGAGCTGTATCCCGCAGTGGAGGGGGAAAGGGCATAGGCAGAACGAAACCCCTGCTAGAACTGAAACGACTTAGAGCCAAACTTAATTAACTGTGTGGAGCCTGTCAAAGGTCGGGGCGAGATCACCACGGGAAATGCAAGCGCAAGACCGAAACAACACTGGCGGCGGGAGAGCGAGGTCAAAGGCCTTGTGGGCGGGCATGGCTTCAGGCTGGAGAGCCAAGCCAGCCCGCCGGCGAGGCCAGCGCGCCCGTGAGGGAAGGGCTCCTGTCTCCTTAGGTCCTGCCTGTGGCAAGCAACGCCGTGTGGGTTGATGCCAACGGGCAGTAACCACGCTTCTCATTAAGCACGTGCTCAGTGCGCTGCTGCAATCAGGCCCTAAATTCAGGGCAGGCGGTGGAGCCAGCTGCACCAAGGAAGCCGGTGAGAACCGGGCAGACATTGCAGTTGTTCTGAGCCCAACTCGTGCTTTCTCAGCTACCCATACTTGATGCTTTTGTAGGAGTAGCTCTTTTGAACTGAAACACCTGTGCACTGGTACTCTGGTTTTGGTTTTCTTTTTCTTTTTCTTTTTTTTTTTTCTTTTTTTTTTTTTTTACGTAGGATTGTTTGCCAGTGGATTGGCAGGACAGCTTTTAACTCTAGTTACATGAACGATGTTGAGACTAGTAGGTTTGATTGCATATTTGAAGGACTTCTGCGATGAGGTGCTTGGAAAGGGAGTGTGCAGAAGCCTTTCCGGACAGCGCGATTCGAAATAAAAACCACGGGCTGCAGAACTGCATCGTAGTGTCACAGCTGGAGAAAAACCCCAGAGTGATTTATTTTACCTTTTGTATTGATTTTATTTTTTCTGTATAAACATCCTTGCACTAAAAGAGTATAAGTAGTGACCCATTGCTGTGTTGATGTGCAAAGGAGGTTACACTGATGTGTCCAGACCTCTCCACCTTTTTCTGTCCCTGCTCTTTTAGGACTTGAAACCAGGTCTGGGGACACACGGGGGCAACAGCGCTGCCCTGACATTTGGGTATCTGACATGGCTGTTCTCAGCTTCCTTCAGCCTTCCTGGCATTATTCCAAACCCAGCATAAAGCACTCACTGATCTCCTTAAATCTTTGGAGCAGTACAGTGAGATGACGAGAGAAGGACCACTCAAAATACACGAAAAGCCCAGGAAAAAATGTCCATTTTTAATGTGTTCTTTTTCCCCAGTGCAGGAGGCAAAGTGCCTCTCGCTGATTGTTGTCTCCTGCTGGCTACCGAAAGGTTGTTTCTGACAGTTGTATGTTTCATTGGTATTTTTATCTTCCCTTCTCTCTTCCCCTTGCCAGGAAACAAGGGGACCTGCAGCAGCTCTGACTTTTCACCAGTAAATTCTATATGCTGAAAATCAACAAAAATCATGGATTGATGCCAGGAGGGCTAGGGTACGCTACAGACAAATCGATATCTTGGCTGATAGCATGAACTGACACAGCAGTGGGCTGTTCATTCTGGGGGAGAGCATGCTGTAAGCCAGAGGACCGGATGGAGAAGAGGAGGAAATATTCTTGTACCTGCGAGAGAGTTACGTGACTCTGAAATTCTCCTGCTCCTTAACATGAGATCCTGCTTTCAAATTTGTCTCAGACCATCAGCCCACGGCCCCGTCACAGACTTGTCATCTCAGTCCTTTGGCACTGCCACCCTTCCCGCATGGCAGCTTTCTTAAGCTGTTAGCCATCAGTGCCCTAAGCTCAGACCCATGGCTCCCTTTCCTCCTGAGCTTCTCTGTCAGGTCTTTCTTCTCTGTAGTATGGTGAGGCCCAGCGTCCTTCCTGAAGCAACTGTCTCTTCTCTTTTCCCAGTATCAAACCCCAAAACTCCCATCACCACCACTCACCGGGATAAACACCACAAAGGGCTCTGTCCCTGGGTCCTCTCAAGGGTGCAGAGCTGTGCCCTTGGGCTGTCTCTACGGGTATTTTTACGTTCTTTCTTCTGAAGCTTCAGTTACTTTTGTCCTGAAAGAGTTCAAGCATCTCCCTGCCCCACCCCCAGGAAAATGATCCTTTTTAACCTCCCGCACTAAACCTGGCTTTTATGTGCCCCCCAGTTACCCACAGTTTTGGCCACTTATCCAACTGACGGTACAGGAGGGGCTTTTCCCAGTCCTTTTTTCATATATGAGGACTCAAAATCACATCACAGGAGCTGTATGTTTACTGTTCGTGGTCAAGAGCTGTTCCTTTGTCCAAGCTGTGAGTGGCTTGGTGTCCTAATCTTGCTAAAGGTATCATCTGAGCTGACCCAGCCATTACGAATCACCACCTGGCTCAGACATCTTATATCGGGCACGAATTTCTCTAACTTACCTCCCAGAATTTGAGAGAGGTGGGTCAACAGTTCAAGTCTGATTTGTGATCCCAGCCCAGCTTGGAAAACCATTGAAATCAAACCCTCCCTTAAGGTAGAGAGGTCCCCTCCAGTGACTTGTTGAGAAAAGTATGTAGTTGCCTGCAGGTTTATTGGAGGGAAAAAAAAGCTCAAAAATTAACCTAGGAAATGTCAGTCCAGGTGCTTTACCCGGTGTTATGGGTTTCAGGGTATTGGCAAGCTCTGATGTTGTTAATGGACGTCCCAGGTTTCCTGCTGGGACACAGAGAATCGGGGCATTTATATTTTAGCGAAGAGCATTTCCAGATACGTATGTGAAGGAAAGAATTGAAATTGCAAAGGCTTGTGTGAAAGTTAAAGAATCTCTTGTTTATGTCTTTGGGAACAATGCACAGTTTATTCTGCGCACTTTGATGTGCAGGAAGGGTCCTGGCTAAGCCCCCTTGCTTCGGTGGAAGCTCTGACACACTGCCTGCCTTCTCCTTGCTCAAATCCTTCCCAAATCCAAGAAGCGTGAACACAGCCCAAGACGTGTGCCAAATACTGACCTCCTACCTGTTTCTGGTGAACATGAGGAAGAGTTCAAGGGAAGGATTTGAGGCACGCTCCTCATCCAACCCCTTTGCTTTCTTTTCTCTCCCCTTCTATAGCTGGAGCAAAGCTAATAAACCTGCCTATGAGAAAGGCTTTTTATGTGTTACAAAGAAGCTGGCTGGAGGAAGTTGACAGTTCATTGGTATCCAGGAAGAGGTCGATTTCCTTCTTTATAAACATCTCAGAATATGGCTATAGAAGTAATAAAATATTAAATCTCCACCAATTTAGTTTCTTGTGCAGTCTGTTAGGAGAGAAGTGAGGGTGAGTCAAAGAATTATCAATGTGCCAGTGCATACAGATTGGATTATTTCTCCAGAAAGGAAAGAAAAAAGACAGTCTGTGAATAACTTTTATGGGTAAGGAGGAAAAACACACAAGTTCTCGCTGTTACATTCATGAACGTCCACCCAGTCCTACTTCCTTTACTGAAGAGGCCAACAAGTTTCTGGATGCCACTACTTCACAGATATTGGGAGATGATTAAAGGAAGGATCTGGTGTAAGCTCTAGAACTTATTAAAAGTTGTCTGCCACTTTGAGAAGGTGTGTCTGTGCAGCCTGGTGAGGAATCTGTGCATAGTATCAGCCTTGTTCTTCTTATGTTTCCTAATATTAGTCAGAATCATTTTGCACCTATTTTTGAGTACCCTGTGTATGGGAAACTTATTCTGAATAGTTAGGACTTTACCAACAGCAACTAAAGCTAATTTTGCTTGAGTAGCTTTGAGCTGGTTCTGAGTTTGGTGGTGTGGAAGAGGACAATGCTTTTCCACCAGTCCCATCCCCAGTTTACAGTGTTGTCTAATTTAAACTGTTTGGGTGTGCTGTAGCACCCAGACTTCCAAAGAGCTTGGGCGTGCAGACAGGAAGCATCCCACCTTCTCCACCCAATGCCACTGGAAAGAGCCAGCAGATCCAGCCAGGGTGTGGACAGGGGAGCTGCATTTGTCAATTGGGTTGGACTTCTCTTGCTCAAGAAGGAGTAGTTCAGGTGGAGAACAGGCACCTTCACTTCAGGAGAGGCAGACAAAAGGAAGGGCAATGCCCTAGTGGCTGCTTGGTGTCGAGCCTCTCTGAGATACTGCTAAATATTCAGCTGTGTGACAGGGGTCATACGCAGTGCAAGATGGGACCAATAACCCCATAAGAATCCTCTCTCGGTCAACACACTTGTTGGACTATGAAGATTAGGATGGAAGTGGGAAGGACAGGTGAGGTAACACAGGAGAGTATCACAAAAGATATGATGAGGCTGGAAGGGTAACATGAGACTTGGACATTTGAATGCTTAGCACTGCCTTGAGCTGATGCCGTCCACTGCCAGAGTGGGAAATGCTTTTTGTAACAAAATATAGAAAAATACATCTTTTACTTGGAGTGTGCAAGGTGGGTCCAGGATATCTACTGATAGTTCAGGGCCTCTACTGGATTCAAATGCTTATGTACAGGAATGTAAAAAGAAATGCAAACAATTTCAGCCCAAAAAAATCTCCCCAAAAGGGGGAGAATTTTTGATGGTGAAGAGATGGGGTGGCTTAGCAATGAATGTAGGCTGGATATTGGTAGTCATTGCAGATGACTCATGAGCTACTCTGCCATGTTCCTCTGCTCTGGGAGGTAAAATGCACACAGTAGGATATGGGTAATCAGGCCCCCTGAAGAGACTCAAGCTGGAGTCAGGTTTGGAAATGGGATGAAGGTACTGCAGTTAATTAGAATTTGGGAAATAGACTGCACTTAGCCAGAAGGTCTGGTCAAGAAGGTCCTCAGAGTCTTAACCTCCAGCTTAGGGACTATAAACTGCAGAGCAGATTCTGGGATAGCAGGTGAGATAAGGTTTAAGCAATGTAAGACAAGCAGGTCAGGACTAGGAGGAAGAAAATTAGCAAAGGTCAAATCAGAAGTCTGTGAAGAAGGGTCAAGAACTAAGTTGGGAATTACAAGTGAGGTTCAAAGGCCAAATCAAAGACTGAGCAGACAAGAAGCACTGTATGCTGGAAACACACGTATCCCCCATGGCAGAGTCTACCTGTACTGGATTAACTAGGACCAGAAACTCCGATTTTTTGCTGTGTCTCAAATTCTTGCAGGGACCAAACTTGGAGGCTGCACTTGTCTTTTTTCAAAGAAAGGAGATTTATTTATCATAGAAAGAATCCTCTGAGATTCTTCTTTTTGTAGACTCTGTGAAGATAACTAGCTTTAAAAAAAAAACATCTGAGGCACATGATGGTAGTTCTTTCTCCTTGCCTGAGGCAAATATTCAAAATAATTTCCAGTGTCCTGACTCTTCCAGTCTAGACCTTCCAAGTCACCCAAGGGTTGTGGTCTGACTGCAGGAATTGTGGAATGACTTCTGTGGTCTGCGTGCTGCAGGCCGTGATCACAACAGTCCCTGTTGTCACCAAGTGTCAGGATGCTTTGGAAAATGTCACACCTTGTGGCACCCGCAAGGGCCCCTTACCCATTGCTGTTGCTTAATCTAGTTAGTCTTCTCTTTCATCTGGGTTAAAAACTGGCAAGCAGAGAAAAGAGGGTAAAGTTATTGCCATTTTTCTTGGCCTCAACAGGCTACAGACCCATATTATTGACTGCAATAAAACGATGCTGGAAAGGAATTGAGTGTTTTGGTGCAGAGTACTTGAATGAGCTTCAAAATCTTGTGTGTTCCAGCTGAAAGATCAACATCATTTTGGTTTGAAAATGCTGACGCTGCTCTAGAGGGCTGCTGCCATTATGACTTCATTAGCGTGGCGCAGATTCTTGTCTCCCTCACCCTGTTTTTACGCTGAAGTAGCTCTGTCAGCTCACTGGAGGTACATCTGACTTAGTACAGCTGAGAAGAGAAACAGGCCACAAATGTCCTAGGCCTAACTCTTTCAGACAGGAAGGAACTTCTGGTTTGGACCCCTTTGGGTTAAGAGGGGAAAAAAAAAAAAGTAAAAAATGCTTTTAAAACCTCAAAAACAAACATAACCTTTCTTTCCCCTCAGCAGCAGGTTTTGCTTATGAAGTGATACTATATGATTCTATTTAGTGCGCTGGAGCTGCCCCACAATGATACAGTACGTTTTCTATTTTCTTCTGGGAAAGAGCCGGCTCCCCAGCAATGATGTGTGGACACAATTCGGTTAGTTGTTGAGCCAGGGAACAGCGGGTTTGCAGAGCTGACGCACTTTGGCTACCTCTGTCATCTTCCATCCTCTGATGGCACAAAGTTCATCAAGGCAGACATGACCTAGAAGGATGTTTATGCAATAAAACAATGAAGTATTTGTTTCAGGCAGCTCTGATGACACTGAAATGATATCACTAGAAAAGCATCTTTTCCGATGATGGTAATTGCAGCCTACTGCTCGATCTAGATCTTGACAGAATTTTATTAGTCTTACTGCCTACAAGACCCAATGTGGGTGTAGTGCGGAACATCAAGCTAAAGCAGAGATGATGAGAATGGCAGAGCATTGACATGGCACGGGTAAGCTCCCACTGCAGAGCAACAGCAGAGCTGGAAGTTTGTTCTGGGTTTCCTAAGGAACAGTACCTGAGGTATCCTTTGTACATGAAACCGTGATTACAGTGTACAGGTCTGGTGGTTTGCCAGAGGAAGACAATATATCAGTTCTTCTCCAGTGTGAACTCGCTGCTTGTGGGTGCAGCTGAAGATGTTGATACAGATTTCTTTGTGACAACCTGACACAAAGGCTATTAGACTCAAGGAGTTTTGATTCCTTACGCTGCTTGGAGGAGACAAGCGAGATGGGTGGATTGTTAGTATATAGAGTGGATTATTAGTATTAATTGATTATGATCAACTTATGGTAGATCTACTAATTGTAGATACTAACTAATTATGCTTAAGGAATGCTACTATCTCTGCAAATTTTCACCCTCATTGGTCTAGGAGAATTTGAGGCTACTGATCTTCAGGAGATGGTACAAGGCTCAAGTCACTCCCAGACTTCATTCTGATGAATGGGAGTTGTTGCCTGGATGTTGGTTTTATTCAGTAGTTTGGTTTAAACCAATCTATGACATTGTCTATACACACAGAGGCTTTGGTAGTACAGGCATCCACAAACCAGTCAGTATACTACTCGGCAGCCAGTGCTGTAGCTCGTGCAAGCCAGTACTTTACTACACAACACAATAGGCTGGATTCATCAAAGTGATAGCAGGGTCAAAAGGGTGGAGTTGCCAAGACATAACTCACTGTAGTTTAGAGGTAATTTTAGTTTTATTTCCTTTTTGATTAATGTTTAAACTTTGATTAAGAGTTTCCAGGGGAGAACAATAGAGCTGGGGGTTAGACGTTTAAGTCCAACGTGATAATGCAAAACAAAAAAAAAGGCCCCCCCAACCTCCCAGCAGAACTTTTTCCAAGAGAAGTCCTTCATGTCAAAACTAAACAGGCTGTTCCCCTTCCATCTCTGTTGTTCTGCGAATAAGGACTATCTGTAAATAAAACTAATGTTGCCAATCTGTTATGCACAGCTAAAGGAAGTTTAAAGACAATACTACTAGAAGTCCCAAAGATACCATCTAACCCTGTAAATAATTTATTTTCACAGCTCAGATCAAAGAGCTCATGGATATTGGACTCACTCCATCGGTGGCATGTCCTTTGGAAGAAAATCCCACAGTCATGTGGTTGTTTTGCCACTGCCCTCTGAAAAAGTCCTCAGGCTCAGAAGTTCCCTTTGCTCTATTCCCCTCTCCTGTCCCCTGGGTTATGTTTCACATCACTCACGCTGTGACCGTTCACATCATCCTCTCCAGAGGAACAGGGGTTCTACATTTCATGGATCGTGCTGAGATCCCCTGTTGCCCCAAGGAGTGTGTTGCGTCACAGTGTGAGTAGTGGACTGTCAGAAACACCTTGAACTTGAAGAAGGAATTTTTCACCCCAAAGTGGGGCTGTGCTTCTTGCCTTTAGTCTTACCAAACTGGCTGCTGATCTGTGCATAATGCTCCTGAGATGGCTCGCCAGTAACCTTGTCTTAGCTCTAACATCTTTGGGAGGCTTTATGAAAATGCTGGTGCCATTCATGCTTCTAGATAAAGCGAGGAGCGCTTAGGCTTTCTCTTTGGACCATGCCATGGCCCAGGCGATCAGCTCTTGTGTAGTGGATCAGGTGTGATGGCATGATGTTATCACACATGGGAGGCTTGTACTTGTTGCAATGGCTTTAAAGTCGGCCAGAGCATACAGCATTTTGTGTTATGCTGGCTTAGGTGTCAGGTGCGTCAAGCCACAAAAATGTGGAAAACTGGCTGCATGGAAGGGCAGACAAGTGTCAGCTCAGACATACTCGTGATGGTCCAAGGCAAGTGCAGTATGAACAACCAAGAAATCGGCTTTCCAGTGGAGCTCTGTGGCTGCTCTGTATAGATGGACAACTAGGGTTCACAACCAGATGCAGATTAATGCAGAGGAGCCACACAAAAGCAGTCTTCTCCTTTCTGGTTAAACGGTCACTAGGTCGTTACTGATTTCCCTCGTGAAATGGGGAATATTGCTTCATCTATATGGCAACCATGTATAATGGCTGTCATACTGCTCCCAAGGAGTACTTTTTTGGAAACCGGTCCTTTAAATTTGGCAGAGCAAAACATCTGTTGTTCTAACACAGGCGTTTTGTGACTTGATCATCCTCTCAGCTGGTAAGCTTTCTTAAGTCCCTTTTTCCCCCTTCTTTTTCTTTAAAGCACAGCTGAAAAAAGTTTATGATTTTAATACGCTGCCTGTGATAACTTTGATAAAATAATCTCTGCAGCAATCTTGAGTCCTCTGAGAAGCAGATCGCACACCCATCTCAGACAGCTTGCAGAGCTCTGACAGTAGGAAAGCGTGGCCATGGCCTGAGATGTATGGTAAAACAAGCCATGTGTCGTGTAGCCTGTTAAAGCAGGAGAGATTGAGCAGAATGGCCACACTCAGATGTATTTTGGCAGCTACTTAAGTTTCCCTGTTCTTAGCCACTTTTAATCCTCTGGGGACTGAGGACTTGATTTGGTGGACTGGGAAAATCTGGTTTGAATTGCCATACGATATATGTATGTCTAAGCAGTGAGATGAACAGGAGGGTGTTTGTAGTGCAGATCAGCATACTTTATGTTAGCTCTCAAAATGCCAAGAATGGGACTACGTATTTTTTAAAAAGCTCTGCTATATCCTCATCTACATCCTGATTATTTACACATACACAGGAACAGAGCAGTTTCTTAATATTATGTGCTTAAGGCAGTAGCTAAATATCTGAAGATCTCATTACTTTCAAATTCTTATTGCTTTAATTTACCTGCATTAATTTATTTACTGTGTTGGATCTGTATCTTTTAAAAGAGCAAAAGACGATGTGAGTAATTGTAGAGCAGCAATATCTGCATCAAGTCATTCTTCTTGCTTAAAAAGAACAGTGAAAGTGAAATAAGAGATTAAGACTATCATGATATACTTGAATGTAACTGGCACAGCTTTTGCAGTCTATTAATAAACTTAAATTGGGACATAATAACAGATAAAGGAAAATCAGTTGATACTTTTAATTTAATTGTTCATCTTGGTAAAAAGCCTCCACAAAAGGTTTAGACAGTCATGGTGTGAGAAACAAAGTGTTTTGAGAAAACAGGAATGTCAACACCCCTACCTGCCCTACCCACCCCCAAGAATATTACAGCAAAATATTTTTAAAAAGGGAGCTGAATTCATATCCTGGGATAAAAGTTTATTCGCTATTGATATACAAAGACAAATGAAAAAAAGCCATGTAATAACACAAGATTATTTCAATGAATGTGACTGGGGAGAACATCAGATGGACTTAACTGACTTGAGTGAATGACAGATAAAATTCAAGGAAAGCTATAAAGTAATGTGCCTTTGGAAGAAACATTTGGAACCCTAAATTAACCCCACCACCACAGAAAAAGATCTTAAACTAAAGCCAACAAGCAGCAATAAGGAAAATCTCCAGCATGGGTGGAGGGAAGATCATCTCAGTTACTTGCTGTAGGTCTGGTGTGTCTTCCACTGAATCACGTAGACATTGTTGGAAACAAGACTGTGGACCAAGACTTTGGCTTTTACTCAGTATGGCAGTTTTTATATCCTGAAAATAAGTCTTTGAGTGTCATTGTGAAAGCTTTGCATTCAGCATATAAAAAAAGAACTCAAAATCAAACCTCTTAATCAAATAGGTCAAATTGGTCAAATAAGAGATAGGATGTCAAATAATTAAATGCTCTCATGTCTTCATGGTGATGTGGCCTTATCAGAAATACTGTGTCCAGTTCAGTCATCCGATCTTAAGACTGGGTTTGGACTTTATTCTAGAAAGGGGATAAATGCCTCGGGAGATGCTGAAATGGACAAGTCTTGAAGATAAGGCCGTGGACTAGCTGGGACGATTCCTCTGATTTGATTCAACAGTGATGTGTTTCCTGTGTCTCTATCAAGCTAAATATTTAGGCAATGACTGTTTCATTTCCTGAACTTGCATTCATTTTGTTTAAAGATGCACTTAACTGATGTTTAATAAAATATCATGGATAGTCTTGAATTTAATGAGTTGCAATGTCAGATTTCATTTAAATCCTTTGATTTTTGTCTTAGGTTTATAGCCTAAAGCTCTGTGTTTCATTTTGACCAGAATTATTGCTCTAGCTATTGGCACTGGATTGCCTGTATTTACATACCTATGAAATAAAGATTGAGCCAAGCTAAATTAAAACTTAATAATAATAAAAACCCCTCAGAAAACGAAAACAACAACTAAGCTCCATACTTCACCTCCCCAGAAATCCTAAACCACAACACATGAGCAAAAAGTACCTTTTTTGCTTTATTACTCAAGGCATGTTTATGTATTTTGGGCCTTAAGTGAATGGGCCCTTCTTAAATACATCATCTGCGTATTTTAAAGCAAGCTAAACCTTTATGTGGGGATTATGCTAAATTGACACCCACGGAGATTACGGACTCGTTTTTTCATGTGGAGGGGATGTCACCCCGCATGTTTGTTTTCATATGTGTGTGCTCCTGCAGTGCTTAAAATAGCTGTTTTGCTGGGGTGGATTGAGGGATAAGGCAGCCCGTGTTGCTGGAGCTCCATGTCTGCTGTTATTTGCACGCGTGCCTTTGCACGTAAGCAGTCATGGACGTATGTGCGTGTTACACACCGTATGTATATGTCGCCCTGTTGACGTGACGTGTGGCTGCCAGTATTCCACAGCTACATCCACATGTGAACTGGGGTGGCACACTTGTGCATAGAAAAAACAAGTGCAGGGCTATGTTACTCCACGAGAAGCCATGAGGCCTTTTGATAAGGCAGAGCAAACCAGAAGGAGGTATGTGCTGCCCTTGCTACTAAAGGATCGCTCATGGAATAAAATGTCTCTTTTTCTATGTGACTGACATTTTCTTGTAAAAACTGTTTCTGCCTGAACAGAATTTTTACGTCCGAGAATTAAGTTTTTAAAAATGCTTGAGATGGTTACTTTTTTTTGGTTTTCACTGGAGAGATTCTTGTCAGATTTCAGAGGCAGAGAAACTTATGGTTCTGACCCTTGAATTATGTTTTTATTCTGTTTTGTAACGTCCTTATTTTACAGCTCTATATACACAGGTATGTAAACAGCGTGGTCACCAGTCTGCACGCACAACAGCCCAGGTGAGCGGAAACTCTAGAGTTCACAATGTGAAATTCCAGTCCCCAAGACTGTTCTTCATTTTAGTATACTGTATTATACAAGTAACAGAAGTAGGCACGTCATTAGATATAGCTGTGATGAAGATGCGCAATCCATGCAAGAAAGCCTTATGGAGACTAAGCTTTGGCGTTTCAAATTCTCACATTTGCCCTTACCCTTAAATCATAAACCTGGATCTTCTCCTAAATTAAATTTCTAATGAGAAAAGTGTTTACAAGCTGGATGTTGATTTAACAATATGACATTGTGAGTGTATTTTTGGTCCCCTGTATAAGACCTTTCAAAGTACTGTTTGACAGGCAAACAGCAGCTACCGCAACCATATTCTGAAGAAGCAGATGCTCAGGTGCGCTCTGGTCAGACAGAAGCAGCCTGTGTGATGCCATACTCATTGGAAGATGTATTAGCTGCTCTTTTCTTTACCTTTGATGTAATCCCTTGAGAAAGAAGATCTGCTGGAGGGAATGGCAGTACAAATTCTCCTGGCTAAATCAAGAGCTGTGTTAAAGTTGTAATCAAGCTTTCCCCCTCCGCCTCAGACCCTGTTTAACTAAGTAGCTCATGGGAGAGGTTTATTCCCCTTTTATGGTGAGTTCAAGTGGGACAAAGGATTTGTATAGCAAAGGATTAAGAGGAAAAGACCAAGGTAGTCTTTCTAACATTGTGTCCGTCTCTAAACCAAAACCCAAAATGGTATATAAAATACTTCCCTTCTTGCATTTCAGTAAATCATTATTTCCCCAGTTTTCCTTTACCTCAGCATAGGGAATTTTACTTCCAAAGTAGAAAACATTATTTATATACTTCTGTATTTCCCTCCCCCCACCTCCTTTAAAGTTTTTCCAGGGATTAGAAAATAAGCAAAGCCTACAAAAGTTGTTTGAGAAAGTGCACTAAACTTCCCCTTGCTAATGAAGGAGAGGTGATTGAAATGAAACATAGATGTGTCTGAGGCTCACTCTTTCAGGGCTGATAATGAGATTAAAAAAAAAAAAAGATAAGTAAATGCTGCTTAATTAGGCACCTGTTATGTTCCATCGTGATCAGGGCTGTATGGGACAAAAATGCCAAATGACAGTGACGTTTTGCGCAGTTTTGTAAAGAGACCATTTCTCCTCACCCTTTGCTTAAGAAACACAATGAGGCTGGCTTTGGTTTGCTAATAGATATTTTTAAATCAGTTTGGGAAAAGTTATTCCATGAGGTAAAGATCCCGTTTGAAGTCGAAGCTGTTCGTCTGAAGAAACATCTGTCACAAGACATGAAAAGAATGATTTCTTTGTGACTGGGAAATCAATGAGACATCTGTTTTAATGTACAGTCCAGAAATAATGCAACTAGTTCAAAAGGGAATCATGAAGAAGGCTGCTTTTTGCCTCTTCTCTCCAGAGTGTTTAGGGTGGGATTCAGCAAGGTATTTTGCATGAGCAAGACTTCTTGAGTTTGTGTCCTTAATTATGCGGTTGAGGCGGATCTTTTGAGGACGCAGACTTTCAAGGCTAGATGAGCTATGGGGATTTGTGTTTACTGGCCTCATAAAGGAATCCCATTTGGGACTGGATTTTGCCCCTGTTTTCCAGGCACAGATTGCTCAAACAGCTGATCCTGCCCCGTTCTCGGTGGGGAGCAGGAGCTGGAGGCTGTGCAGCCACTGGGATGCCTGGCAGGAGGTCGAAGCGCCGGTTCACCACGGGCTTGCTCTTCCTGGAAATACTGTGCCTGGGCTATAGGCTCCATGTCCGGAGAGGCGGTGGAGCATGTGTGAACATCTCTGCACACGGTATGATTGTGTCGGTTTGTCCTGCTTGCTTCCTTACTCTCCTCTGCAACCCCTGGAAACCTTGCTGGGTCCTCGTCTCTTGCCTTTCGAGTGCATGTCCAATGAACTTAGGTTTTCCCTTGCAGAATGTTCTTTTCAGTGTCTTTAGCGTTTCTGAACAGTAACGGTGTGGGAAGCAGCTGAAAGAGGTTTAATAACAATATACATCTCCTTATACTGGAAGGACCTTCCCCACAAAACGTAGATACCCCTGAATGAGACCTAGCCCCTTATTTGTAAGGTTATTTGAGGACAAGAAGAAATTAAACATCGAGGACTCAGTTACCTCAAGGCACGTTGGATTGGTAGTGTTTTATAGCTCCCTGGTGCATACATACAGTATAAGACACAAGACCACGAGGAACCCCCCAGGCATTTGGTAACGGCCTCGTTAAAGCCCCACTGATGTGTGTAGTATGGAGTCTCCTTACGGCAAAATTGGGCTCGCAGACGTCTTTCTCCAAAAGGAGGAGAGAATAGAAAGAGGATACGCAGCTCTGGAAATATTTGAAATCTGAGATCAATGGTCGCCCTGGAAACAGCATGTTGAAAGTCTGAAAAACCTCCTGGCAGTGCGTGGGTGGAGTCAAAACAATCCTTGGGGTTGTGTGTGCAATTCCACCAAGTTGTGCTCGGCAGGAGGGAAGACAGCTACTGAGGGGACACATGCACACGTTCTCTGGGGAGCCATCTTATCGCCCCTTTACAGAGAAAGATGCTGAAAATGATTTTGTTTAGGACATGCTTTCCCTAGGGAAGTGTCAGCGAAATGAATGCATTTTTGTTCCTGTCAGCACGGTCCTGCGGAAAAAAAGTCTGTGGAGAGATGCACAGAACAATAAAACAAATAGTCAAAGGTGGGACAGCAGTGCCCTACCAAAGGCAGCAAAAAAACCTTGCCATTCCCACTGAATAAGACGTTGGCGTTGCAAATTCCAGCCTGGCTGGTGACAGAACAGGGTCCCAAACCTCCCTGTGCCCTGATGTCGTATTTACCTGTACTGGGGAATATTGCAATCCGACGTTTGTGGATTGACTGTTGAAGCAGACCCATGGGACACCATAAGCAGGAGCCGTACAGCTGTTCCTCATGTACACATAGCTCAGTGGTCCGACTTCAGCGCTCGCGGCTACCCACCCAACAGCTTGTAATGATACTTCCCTGGTGCACTGTTCAAGATTCAGTGAGATGTAATTCAGGGATTTCCTGAGCCAGCGGTGGGTGTCTCGACATCTGACAGCTCATGAAAGATTTTTCTTCCACGAACTGGTCTAATTATGTCTTTTAACAATGTAAACTTTGATATCCACAATGCTGTCCGACAATGATTTCCCAGTTTAAACATACGATGCTTTAAAAGATAACTTCCCTTTCTCTGCTTTGAAGTTACCACCTGATAACTTCTTTTGATGCCTTTATTTCCTGTGTTATTGGATATAATGAAATCTTTGCTTGTATCATTCTTTCCAGTTGTAATTTACAGACATTGCTTCATGAATTTTGCCATCTTTACTGGCTTTTTGTGGGCCTTTTCGAGCTTTGTTATATCCATTTTGTGATGGTGGGATGAAAACCATGTTCACTATTCGACACGTAGGTGCATATAGACTCATGCATTTGTATAACAATGTGTTTTGCTTTGATGTCTGCTCCTTACCTAACAAATCACGGCATTTGGTTTGCTTTTTTTGATGGCTATAGGGCAATCAGGTGAACGGAATTCTCTAGTATGGTCCTAAAATCTCATCCCTAAGTGGCAATAGAAAAGGTTAAGTTAGGATTTGTTTTACCCACATGCATTTGTTTACACTGAATTTCATTTACCATTCTTGTACGCCATTTATGGCGTACAAGTATCTAAAGGGTGGGTTGAAGGAGGATGGAGCCAGGCTCTTTTCAATAGTTCCAAGTAACAGGATGAGGGGCAATGGGCACAAGTTAGAACACAGGAAGTTCCGTTCAAATACACAGAAACACTTCTTTATGGTGAGGGTGACAGAGCACTGGAACAGGCTGCCCAGGGAGGTTGTGGAGTCCCCTTCCCTGGAGATTTTCAAGACCCGCCTGGATGCAGTCCTGAGTAATGTGCTCTGGGCAATCCTGCTTTAGCAGGAGAGTTGGACTAGGTGATCTCTAGAGGTCCCTTCCAACTCTGAAAATTCTGTGATTCTGTGATTCTGTCACTCAGCCAGATCTAGGAAACCCTTGTGCAGCTCCTCACTGTCAGCCTCACCTTCGCTCTGAATATCATTGAAACTGCAGTAGTGTCATCCCCTTTTACAATGGCATGAATATGCTGGTGGATATGCTGAACAGCATAGACAGAGCCTCTGGAAGGACACTGCAAACCTAGTAGTTTATTCCTACCTTGTTCTTCCTGCCTTTGCATCCGTTACTTCTCTGTGGTTGTATGTCTTTAATTAACTTACTTACCCAGTCCAGATACTCAATTTTTTTAAGAGCCTTTGGTGGGACACTTTTTTGGAAATCCCAAAAGACCAGATCCATTTGATCCCCCCTGGGCCACACTTGCCGAGTCCTTCCAGTAGCTACATCAGCATAGCGACGTGACTTCCTTCTGCAAAAGCTGTGTGGACTCTTCCAGCATATCGTGCTTAGTTCTGTGCCCTATTATTCCTATTAATCCTATTATTTAAAATAATTTTTACCAATTTACATGTGCAGCTGTGTAAAGGAAGTCCCACAGCATTAAAATTTAGCGACTTTCCTTTTGAGCACTGGTAACAGGAAGCTCTATGGATGACATAGAGGAAATCACATTATTATGCAAAGGAAGCGGGTGTATTCCTATGTATGTAAAGCAAATCACATTTTCCCACCTTTTAGTCTTAATTCACCACAGATATTAGATAGGGTATGGATGGACAATACTACAATATTCCTGTTTTGGTTGTATTGGTTCTTCAGGAGCCTTGCTGGAGTGAAGAACTAAAGTGCTGAAGACTGGAGTCCCGTGTTCCTTGTAAATACATCCCATCGAATCTTTCTTTTTCTTTTTTTTTTTTTTTTTGTGAAACATGTAAATAGTTTTTAGGCTTTAATGGAAGTAAAGACTTGTAATGAGGCCAGTGTTGAAATATTAGCTGAGAAATGCAAGACTTGAGGGGACAGTTAAATCTTGCAGAACAAACTTGCAATTTCTGGTGTTCGCTGTGTTGTTTCATGTGAGACTTCCTAACGAAATAGAAAAAACTCTACAAAGTTAAAAGCGGTTACTGTTTCTCGTTACACTATTTCCATACCCTGTGATAATTAAAAAGTAGCATCTTGCCTTGATTTGCCAACTTTTTTTGGGGGGGAAAAAAAAAGTTTAACCAAAGTAAATAGAATTTCCCCAGACTTATGGACTCCCTTAAAACATAATCTGTATTGGCTTTGCTTTTTCTGTGGACCTGGGTAAAATATAGACTACACTAAGAAGAGTCTGTTTATTTGATACCTCAGAGACTTCCTTGACGTGAGTGAAAATGATCTCTGTGCCAAGGATGCACAAGCCTATGCGGAGATGAAATAAGCAGAAAAAAAAAGTAAGCTGAGTGCTTTAAACTAGTGGGGAAGAATGATGTGCATAGGAACATTAGCACTGTATTTGATACATCGACTTGTGCTCTGAACGTTATAGATATGTATGATGCAATTTATTTTCGTGCTATTGGTCATTCATTGCTTGGTGAATCTGTCAGCTAGGAAAGACAGAATAAATCTAATAGTAAATTTGCAATGCACAGAAAACACCCTGCTTTCACACTTTATGGAAATATATGTATCAAGCCTTTCTTTTATTTTTGCATACAGCTAATCTCACTGAATTCAGTTACTTCATGTGCATAAAGCTATATATACACATATGCACATATGCAGAATCCAGACTAAAGTGCTGACTTTGTTCTGTGGAACCTAATATTTTTGTATGTGTCCTGTTTGTGTTGTTTCTTTTTTTCAACAAATCATAATCTATGATTTATATTCTGTGAGACACTATATTTGCATTCCCCCACAGCACATTTTATTGACTGCAGTGATTGCTTTAAGGAAAGCGTATGTTCCCTTATTTTTCAGTGGAATTTGGCTTAGATGGAGCATCTGGTTTTCAGTGAAGCCATTTTCCTACCTAGTTTTCCAGCTGAGCTGACTGAGGTGTAAGAAAGTTAAAAGTTGGGCCCAAAATCATGCAATGGGTCAGAGGCTCAAAGAGGATTAAAGCTGTGGGCCTTTTGACCCTGGCGTCTTTTGTTTAAGCCTTAGTTGGCAAAATGTATCATCTGAAACCCTTCAAACTGAGGGGAATCTGAAGTACAGATTTGAGCATAGGGCTGGGTGACTTTGATTAGCTCTCTGTAACAGTCTTTAAGCCAGCAGATTTTGCTCCCTGCTGTGAATGAGGGTGACTTATCTGTATCTAGTTCAAACACGTCACTTCTGCAAGCACTGGGGTTTACTTTACAACCAAAACACCCATGAGAAAAAGTCAAGGTAAACTTTACCTTGCCTTTTCTCAGGGCTTCTTGGCAGAGTCCTCAGAAAGCAATTCTTTCTAGAGAGTTGTTCTCACATGCCTCCCTAATTTATAGGGTTAATAGGTTGTATTAACTCTTCGTGGAGAGTACAAGATCTTCGCGTTTGCTGATGGGAAGTTTCACTAGGATAATGTTGGTATCCTTTTACGTGGAAAACCTAGAACTCTTTATTCGAAAGGAAAGATCTAGAGAATCAAATAACAGTTAAACTAGTAGCATTCTGCTGAAATATTTTTTCTGTTTACATTTAGAAAAAAGTGAAAAAAACCCCTCTAACTGTAAAAGCCAAAGACATGAAAATAAGTTACAGTAAATTTCACTTTCTGGATTAGTCTTGATAGGCTAGTAGAGTCATTAAACATCCTTTACTGTTTAGTAGCAGAAATTCAATTTTCTGATATAATCTATGGAAATGTATGAAACTTGAATGTTTCTGTTAAATGCTTATAGAATCATAAAATCATAGAATGCTTTTGGTTCAGAAGGGACCTTTAAAGACCACCTAGTCCAACCCCCCCTGCCATGGGCAGGAACATCTTTCACTAGATCAGGTTGCTCAAAGCCCCATCCAACCTGGCCTTGAAGAGGTTGGGGCATCCTCATCTTCTCTGGGCAACCTGTTCCAGGGTCTCACCACCCTCATAGAAAAGATTTTCTTCGTAATACCTAACCTAAATCTACCCCTTTTTAGTTTAAAACCGTTATCCCTTGACCTACAATTACAGGTCCTGGTAAAAAGTCCTTCTCCGTTTTTCTTATAAACCCCTCTAAATATTGAAAGGCTGCAATAGTTGGTTCCTCTTTAGTCTTATCTGAACTTCCCACATTCACCATCTTTGCCTCTGTGGTAGTTGCTGTTTTCCCTGCCGCAGACTTTGCTGTCACAAATGCCATGTAAGCAATGAGAGATGGTGCCATGGGCTCCATAAGCACTACAAAAGCAATAAGGTATGTTGCCCTCCACTAGTTGTCATCTCTTGTTGGATGCCAGCGCGTGCGCATAACATGGCAGCACTTTCCAAGTTCTCAAATGAACCCTTGTATATGGGTTCATTTTCAGCCCATGTGTTTATTTGTAGGAGCGGGGCCTCCTGGGGAGCTTGCTAGTAATTCCTTCTGGCCTTTGCTGGTAGGAAAACATTTGCAACAAATGAACTTTTATTCTTGGAAAACATATACTTTGCCGTCTTCAGTCTGTCCTATTCTTGCATTGTGTACCCCTCTGACTCTATAGGGAAGATGTTTTTTGGGTCGGTGGAAAAGAATATTAATAAATGAATGATCTATAAATAAGCAAATAGAGACCGCTGAAAGAGGAGTGAAGTTGTTTAAATGAATAGGACACCAAAGTAGGATAATTGTTTCCGGGAATAATCCCCTATTACAAAACACTTAACTTTTTCCACATTTTAACTTCTGGATACAATTGTCCTTTAACACAAATTTTAGTTCAGAATACAGCATGAAATCATGTGGCTTCATCTAAAGTGCTGTGGAATTCAATTGCTTCATGATTTTTCTCTTTGCAAACTGTTATTTATTACCATGTGGACACTATAGAAATGCAGTTTAAATTTATTTATTCAAACTGAAATTAAAAAGTGGAAAATTCCTCCTAGCACAGCCTGGCACTGGGGCTTCACAGAGAGAGTCTTGATCACGTTGAATCAATGTCTTGTGGATTCCTTTAAAATTAATTCAGGTGGCTGACCTAGTATGCATCTAATTCTGACTGAAGTTAGTCACTTTGAAAGATTAGTGATTACATAGTCGAGCCTGAATGTCTTGAGTCAAGAAAAATTCTTGGCAAGAAATGCAGAAAACCAGCTTTATAGATTACATGTCTCCCTTACACATACTGTACCACATAAAAAAGAATCAATTCTGTCCATATTAATTTGGCCTGAGGTAGGCGTCAGTTTGGCAGCTTACTGGATCTAATTTGCCAACTTTATAACATAATGGGTTTACTTATCTTTTTCTCAGTGCACAGGAGGCTAGGATGCTGTTTATTAGGAAGAATACAAAAGTACTGGACTAAGAATGGGCTTTCTGAGTCACTGAGTGCATCTTGCAATGACTTATGGTTTTGAGGTTAGAGTCAGAATACTGTTTCTCTAGTTTTTAGAAAAATACTTTTAATATACAGCTTAGATGCATTCATGATTACGTTATACCTTTTGCTCTTATGCTGATCTTGTCTTGCAGTTTAACTAACTTTTATCAGTATTTGCATTTGATGTTCCCTGCTGTTTTTTACAGATAACATTTACATCTGCTTTCAACCTCCTCATTGCAGAATGTATATGTCAAATTGCCTTAGACTCATCCAGCCTAGCAAACCCCACCTCTTCCAGTATGCGTTTTCATGCATGACTGGGACTGTATGATATTACAAAGGTGGTTTCATAGAAGTGCTGTATAATGAAATCTGTATTTCTCCTGGATAGGGAAAAAAATTTGCCTCCTAGAATCATAGAATCATCTAGGTTGGAAGAGACCTTTAAGATAATCTGTATATACCAGGACCACAGTTTTTCTTTCACAGTGACATCATGGGTGTGGTTCTTGCTCTTCTTGTTACCTATTGACTCATTCTTTTTTCTGCTCCTTATCAAACTAACGAAATCCCAGCCTATGACAAAAAAATCTTAGGGAATTCTAACCGCCTGGCCTTACGCTTAGCACTGCCAAATGTTAACTGACTTCCAGACTTCCATGCCTCAAGGCCATCTGGTTCTTCTCAATATCCAGACAGAGAACCTAGGAGTTGCCTTCCCCCAGTCCCCCGCCACCAAAAAGTGCCAGCAGCTTCAGTAGTAGTGGTGGGTATCCAGTGGACCTACCGTTACAGCGGCATGCCAAGCCACACTTTATGTACTGAAATATGTATATTGCAGGTGGTGTACAACACACACGTTTTAAGTACCCCACTCTCTGATACTCTGGCTGTCCTCTTGATTTAATAGGTCCATCCTTCTGACATTGCTTTTTAAGCCAGAGGCATGAGCAAAAATATATAGTTTCTTGAAGAAGTCCAAGACAACCTCCCCCCCAGACCAATTGTTTTGCTGTCAGCACATCCTTCCCTGTAGTTAGTTTTTTACCATCTTACAATTGTTGAATTCAATTCCCATTTTCTACAGCATAGTCTTTTCCCATATGACACTGTAGAAAGAACTTTAATGAAGTCCAGATATATGAAAACTGGTTCATTTGTCTCGTTTGAAAATCTATTATTCTGGAAAGTTCAACCTTTGGTAAACCCATGTTACTTTATACCCCAAATTTTCCACTTTCTTCCATGTCTTTAATTTTTTTTTTCCTTCAAAGTGTGTGTTAAAACTGTGAATGAGGTTTTGCAGTTCAAAATTGTCCTTTGATTATCCAAATAATTTTCCCTCTTTTCTTATAGACAAGGTTTTCTGTCTGGTATTTGCTAAAAGTAGACTTAATGTGTCTTATTTTGAATTAGAAGGCAAATACAATAAAAAAGCAAAATAAACACAGAATCACAAAGCAGAATGACATCCCAGTCCAAGAACCAGGAACAGACAAGCTCATTCTGGTTTTAGAGGGGGACTTAGAGAGGCTCACATTGTAAAATATTGCTATAATAATCAATGTGCACACATATATTTATTAAATTAAGGCCTAACAACTATCTAAATTAGTGCAAACCTCATATGATACAGAGAACAAAAACTAAGTAGGAAGACATTGATTGTGGAGCCTGGGAGATGACATCTTTCAGCAAACTTCTTGCTGATATTAACGCAGTTGAGGTTGCCGTATCTCAGAAAGCATGCTTCAAACCCAAGTAAATGTTATCTGCATAGTCTGGAGAACTGTATGTCCTCTTGTATGTTCCCTTAATATGCCCACCCCCTTTTGAACCCATTGGCCAGTTTCAATCAAATTTGAAAAGTCAGTAATAATCAGAAAGCTTTTACTTCTCTGGAAGTTTGGACGCATGGAGGAGAGAGAAATGTTACCATTGACACTTATGGAGAGGTCAGAGTATAAGCACTGGTGCCATAGGTAAAGATGTCTTCAGATCCCCAATGATGAGAAGAGTTTCAAGTGGACCTTGCATCTGTATTGGACAACAAGGACTCAAAAGATGAGATTGTGTATCCCTAGTCTTTCTGTCCCTGAAACAACTAGTTTAAAACTGTTGATGGGGCCTGACTTTTATTTTTAGCTTTGGGCATTCCCTATACTGCACAGACACCTCCTGTCAAGTGACCATGTTTGAGAAAGGCCCTATTCAAAGTCATGGGATTGCATGCTTTTGCCCAGTAAGTGTCTCAAAGTTTTCCAACATGACTGATAGTACCACAAGGATTTCCAGATGGCAGCTGAGCTATGAGGAAAAAAAAGACCTTCTTAAGGCTTTCAGAACTGAGGTTCCTCTGTCTTTGACGTTGTCCGCAACGTTCATCTGGATAATTTAATTCTGCTTTTCCTCCATACTCAGCTATGTGGTAGAACAGTTGTCTCAGGAATAAACAAAATCATGCATGTCTTTGTCTTTATCAGCTGCCAGGTTATTCCTCCATGCTTGAGTGGTCATATTGACAACAGGTTACGGGGTTGAAGTGCCTGATTTTTATTGCTTCACGGTTAGAATATGCAAGACGTAGAAAAAAACACTTTTTCTTCATTGTAATCCAGAGATGGGATTTTTCTCTTCTTAGTCTTCCTGGAGAGGGGTAGATTTTCCACTCCTTTTGTCTGTGCCTATGGCGTTTATTCTTGAGCATTTAATATCTTGTTTCCTTACCTAGCATGCCACGTTCCATGTTCTCAGACATTTGGTGGGAATATGGGTCTGTGAAAAAGGCCAGCTACCCATAAGTTTCTTATCTTCCTTCGCATTAATTTTTCTTCATTTGTGTTTCACTTAAGTTTTTTCCTTATTGTAGACAAAAACTCCATGATAATTGGCTAGGAGATCTTTGTCATCACTTTTGAATGAATAAGCCTGTAGAACTGTTTTTCTGAAGGAGGTAGGAATGTAAAGGAGTGAGTGGGTTAACCAAGGGGATGCTGGGAGAATGGGCTTGGAGAAATGGCGTGAGGGAATGGGATTGACTTCATTGGTTTTGGATTCAGTAGTATAGTAGTAGTTGCTATTATAAATCTGGGGTAGTATAGTTAAGCAAGAGCTATACAAACAAGATAAGAACAACTGGTTAGATAGCAGCTCTTGCAGAAAAGTATCTAAGGGTATTTTTGTGTCACGATTTGAACAGAAAGTCATGATTGCCATGCTTTTTCAAAAGAGGTGGTCTTTGTACTTTGATTTATAAACTAGTTTTTGCCTGTAAGATGCATGAAAAAAAGCTCCTGCTCTGTTCCAAAAAGATTAGGATTCAGCTGGAGTACTGTGTCTAGTTTGGGGCATTTCACCTAAACAAAAATGACAGGGGTTCAGAAAAAAAAGGAATAAATGACTGAATTAAAAAAACCCAGCTATGATATAGGAACTACAAAAATGTTCAAACACTGGGGTTAGTTAGCTTAAAGAAATGGAGACGGAGAGGAGACAGGATGACAGTTTTGAAGTGTTTAAGTGACTAGTGCAAAAGAGAAAGGGGTAACTTTTTCTCCAGGTCTCTGGTGGATAGGGGCAAGCTACGAAGGGTTTAAAACTGCAGCAACAAAGGTGCGGGCTAGATATTAGAAAAACTTTCTAACAGAAATGACAGTGAAGTACTAGAATTAATGGCCTGGGGACCAGTAGAATAAAGTCTGTGCAAGACTAGCTCAGACAAACATCAGTCAGGAATGACACCAAGAGGGTCTCAGGGACAGAGGTGAATCCGATTATCTCCTGAGGTCCCTTTTGTGACTGTTTTCTCAGTCGTCGTGGCTCTGCTGCCTTATAAATCATTACTAGCTTTTAACATAGCCCTCTGTTGCTGCACTGACATACCTATTGCTGGAGTTAAATAGGTATTTTATGAACACAGCTGGTTTAGTGAAATATGCATCAATTCTAGCTTAAGAGTTGTTGGACTTCAGCGAAAGAGCATAATCTTGAAAAGCATGATATGCGCCGAGTACAAAATGCATTTCGATGTTGAAGCACACATAAGAATTGTCTGTCATCTTCTGACTGATCTGCACACGACAGAGCATTTGCCGTGTGGTTGCAGATGAAGGTGTTGGTTTTGGCTTTTTGAGCAGCTGAAGAAAGCCCCAGTGAATACCACTCCTGGTTCCCCCGAGACGGCAAGCAGGGTTTGCGGACTAGCGATACTTTGATTGTTGATTGCTGTGCTCAACAATAGAGTTGACAGAATAATCCTCTAATAGTTGCCTTTTATTCAGGGAATCCTGACTAGCTCAGGATTTAATATCAACACTCAGGAAAATCTTTTGTTCCTTCTCCAAACATGGTGTCCTGTCCCAAACCATGACATATGGGGATATTGCAGAAGAAAAAAAGAGCAGACTCTAGCTTTGACCTTGATATCTGGATGAAGTTTCTCTCTCTGATATATTTTTGTTCTGTCCCAATTAGGTTTGCATTTAGAGAAACACTGCTATACTCATCTTCTTTATTTTAAGAGTCATCAGGCATAATTGCTTATATTGCTTCTGCCTAATAAGGATGTGGCTCCAAATCTACATTTATTAACAGAATCAATAAATACTGTAGGAACAGCTAGTACTATTCCTACACGGCAGAAAGATCAGCTCTTAGTAGTTGAAAAGGCGCTGCTCTTGCCGTGTTAGACTTCCAGTGCCTGTAGATATTTTCTCCCTGTTGCGAGAATTGCCATTGTCCTGTGAGCCAACAAAAGTCGCTGGCCTTGAGTCAGCTCTGGCTTGCCCTGGGGTAGGCGAAACCGATTTCAGTTCACAAAATGAAGTTGAAAGGGGACAGGCAAAGCAACGCTGCTCGCTTCTGAAAATGAGTAGCTTTTCGGAGCTCACATTTGACAGCATACAATTGTTGGAAGGAAGAGTGTGTTAGCGGATGGCTTGTTTATATGGGTTTTACTGGAAAAGCATTTGTTTACAGCAGCCTCACTATAAACTCTGGAGGAACTTTGGCTGTAGCAATCAGCCAGACCCAACAGCGCAACAGCGGGTTGCCAGGTTGTGGTAGAACAGTTTCATGAAGCTGGCTAGTAACAGAATGATCCTTTCCATCTTCCCGTTCCCCACTCATGCACTGATATACAGGATTTCTCTTCTAGTGCCTTATAGATTTGTTTTGCGCTTTCTGGGTTACTCCTGTGCCAAGGGGCATTGCAGGCACTGCCAGCACCTCTGTGAGTTATTTGCTCCCTGTTGTGCTCTCTTCTTAACATCTCACGACACATTCATTCAGTAAATCCTTTGATCCCCTTTCACCCTCCCTTTATAGTGATGTATCTATTAAGACTTCCTAAGGCTCTTTTTTTTTTCTCTAGTAAAAAAGACCATAAACCCTTTTCTAATGGAGTAAGCGGTTTTATTTCCATAGGGCTGAAACAGTCCGTGCATGGTGCAGGCATATCTGGAGGGACATACCGTGAAGTGCCTAAAGCTGTCAGGTGGGACTTCAGAGAAACAGTGGTGACTTGGGCTGGTGGGCTCCACAGTGGGAGAAAAGTCTGACAGGCGTTTAGCGTAACACATCGCCTTATGGTACGTTTGTCAAGGACTTGCACGGGCTTGGGTGGGGATGCTCCCTGCTCTGTGTCTCCATCGGCTGGAGAGGTCTTAAACTCACTGTCGATTAGCTGAGTTACGTACAGGCTGGAAGCGGTTGTGGGGTGGGCTAGTTTCCTCACAAGGTCCTAAAATGTTCTGAGCTGGGGTTCTGGGAAACAGATAGGAGCGGAGTGGAGATTTAGGGTTGTGGAAGAGCAGGACGAGTGGTTTCTAGACGAAAACGTGTAAAACAAACAGCAAAGTTATGAGCAAAACCAAAGCCTCAAGTCAATGGCTTTAGAGAGAAATGCGTGCAAACTGGTACGGGTGTTTTTAATAGTAGTTTACCAAACCTGTTAACTTTAGCACAAAGTAACAGCCAAAATGCTTTATAATCAGATGTTTGTGATTAGAGAGGGAGTCCTTGGGCTAAAGGGTGGGGTGAGCTTGTGCACACCACTAGGTTTTAGTAAGATGGAAAGTAGCTTTGGAGCCTTAGGAAAACCACGGTGGGTGATGGTGTGGGTGGCTCCCTGCTGTGGGGATTATTATTTTTTCAGAGAAGGCACATCTTGGTTTTGAATTGTGATGTGAACAGAAGCCTAAAGCTGGCTTAGACTTAAGGCATATGATGGGCTGGGAGATGTAGAGAAGGCAGAGTCTGACAGATCTGTGTGGAGGGTGCTTATCTGTCTATAAAATGGATGGGTGGCTTGTTACTGCAGCACCATTTTTAGGAAGAAAAAAATAGTTGCTTTCACCTTATTCTTTTGAAATCTGCTGCTGCACCACTGCCTCTCATGCTGACGTTCTTGCCCATGAGAATCGCTGAATGACCTTCTCCACACGGTAAACACGTGCTCCTGCCCGTTAGCTCAAGGCTCCTTGTGACTTAGCAGTGCTCTGCCTGTTACTGCCATGTGTTTAGCTCTCCCACAGTCCCAATAAAGAACTAAAACTCCATCTCAGCTCTGCCAAAGGGTCAGCCTCCATTTTCTGCATTTCCTTACACTTGGAGCATACTTTGCACATTATGCCTTGCAAGAGGAGCAAATCTGTCAGTCTGCAGTTCTTCCCTTTACCTTGAACATATGATCCTGAGCAAGGCTGAATGGTTCTTGAAGAAGACCTCTACCAGTGACTCAGTGCCTTTGAGCACATTTGTTGTCTTATATGCTGCCACTGTCCCCTGTAAAGCCCGCTCTCCATTGGTGGCTGGTTCTCCGGAGGGGACTATGGGACCCGTGATGTTTTCCTGTAGTCTGCCTCGCTCTAACACGTTGGGCAGTAAGGTTCAGGGGGCCCACCTGCCCCACAGGTTAAACCCAGCTGTTACATCCCAAATGGCATCATCTAGAAGGGTCTAGGTAATTGGAAAGTGAAAATCCATCTGTCTCACTGTGCTTTCAAAATGCTTCTGCCCTCCCACTCCATTTATTCCGCGTTTTTGTTGCCTTGTTATAAACCCGGACCATAGCTCTTTAGTCTAGGAAATATACTTTTACCCTGTGGTTGGGGATGCCATTTTGTGTTTCACTGGTGTGCAGAGTTGTCATTTTGTATAAAAGTGATACCGAGGCAGCACTGGTTAAAAAGAGAGGAAAATTTGCTATCAATCATGTAGAAGGTGGGCCAGGATTCTTTATTTAAAGTCTGCTGTTGTGATCCTTGGATATCTGCCTATTCTTATTTCCTGACACAATTGTGAAGATGTTTAAAATTCCCCTCTCCCTGACTGGAACTGGACTGTCAATATGTAAAGAACCAAGACTTTTATATATTTTCCAGTGTCACAGTGGGAGCGGCTGAGTAATAGATGCTGAGTAATAGAAAAACTCATCTTGTTGGGAGACTGCATTACAAAACGTGGCAGACAAGTGAAATGGCGTTTCCCACGTTCCCATGGGACCAAGACTCATTTAAACAATGCTATGTTCCTATCAGCCAGCGAACTTGCCTTTTGTTATGCAATGCCATAAACTTTTCTTTTCGTCATCCTAATTCTATAGGTAGTGTTTCCTCGGAAATGGTCTCATAGAAGCACTTATGCAGAGAAAGAAGAGCTGGTCTGTGCGACAGAGTGTTCTGCCCTTGCTCCGCTTCCTTGACAAATTTGCACCCGATTCATGTTCTTAAGCCCTCCATCATCATCAGCCCCCCGATCCTCTGCAGGGAGAGGCAGGGCGTGCATTCAGCAATCATTTTGAAGATGAATGTGTTGGATAATTTTGATTACTAATTTGCTATTTTAAGTTCGCATTGTGCTTTGATGGCTCTTATGGGATTTTTCTCTCACAGTAAGGGACAAAGATCTAAGGGGTGCCTGTTTAGTTTTTCTCATCCTGTAACAATACAAAATGTCATTGTGGCCTAAGTAGATACACATGTCACCAGCCCCATGGCAGTGTACTGAATAAAAACATTATTCTTCATACAAATACTTGAATATTCCAGTGGACTTAAGGGAAGGGAACCAATAAATGAAATCCTAGAATATGAAAGTAGTCTGCTATTGCCTCATGCTCAGTTTAAAAGCAAAAACCTCTTCGAATGGCTCCTTTTAATTTTTTAATGCTTATTTTTAAGCTCAGAACAATTAAGAGATTCCCATTTCCAGGCCGGTATATTAGACAGGTTTATAGCAAAAGGCCTGTCATCTTAAATTCAAGTATTTTTCCCTCTAATCCAATTAGGTTTTCATTAGATGTCTTAATCTAAATATAACATCTAATTCTGAATTCAATTAATTTAACTGTCTCCACCTCCCACTGTAAGGTATTCTTGGTTTTTATTTGCCTCTGTTCTTGTCTAGACCATAAGCTTGCAGAGATGGGAACTATTAATTGTTCTGTATATAGGACACTACCATACTATTAAACTCAATATCTTTTTGCTTGTTGCTTATTAAAATGATCTGTATTAAAAATGGTGATTTATAATAATGCTTTGTATTTACATGGAAACCACTTACTTTGAAGCTAGGTCCTGCCACTCACAAGTTGAGAAATACTTTACTCTGTATATAGTCTATACACAACACTTGTTCCCTAAAAACCTTGTCTGGTCTAAAAATTAAGTCTGCGGTTGCTTTAATGGAATCAAGACTATTTGAAGCCTTGAAGTTATGCATGCACTTATATGCTTGCTAAGTAAGTGCCAAGGACACTACTTGGTAATCTTACATCTTAGCTGTAAGGATGTCAGTATCTAGTCCTAAACCGGGGTCTGATGCTGCAGTTGCCTCATGCCTGCGGTCCGTCTCACAACTCTGAGTAGCCCTAGCTGAAGCTAGCACATTACTTAGGTTGTCAGTACTTGGAGGATAACTCTCTGATGGCCCCAATCCTTTCAACGCTTCTGCATGTGCTTAATTTGGGATTACTGATGAGTTTACAATGAAGCGCATATGTAAGAGCTGGCAGGATTTGATATTCCTAATTTGTTGCTACTAAGAGAGATTTCTTAATATACCTATTGTATTTTAATTTAAGATCTTTTTTTTTTCAGTAATCAAGACATGTTTACTACAATCAGCGAATATTTGCTGGGACCAGGACACTCCATATTAGCAGGAACCCATATGCCTGCAAGAGCTGGTGCTGTTTCTTTTCCTACAACCAACATACATTTTGAAAACCCCCACCATCCTGAAGGTTTCAACTCAAGGTAGTGCACTAGGGTGAACCTCAGATGCATAATCTAACAGGCAGAGCAAGTGTATATCCCATGAGCTGTACTTTATTACCCCATTTTAACAGGATCTATTCCTGAAAACAGCTCTTTGACCATCTCGATTAGCTTGGTGTGTTTCCTTATTTACCTAATACTTGCTAACAACCTGGTGTATTTTGGATTTTGACAAAGTTTGAATTTAGAGGCATTAATGCTTCAGCCTTTTCAGGAAGAATGGAGAAGTCTCTGATATCGTTTTTGTGTGTTGCTCTTCATTTTGAGAGATGTAGCCACATACTATTTCCCCAATTGTCTACCTTTTAAAGCCAGATGAAAGCCTGTACCTTTACATGACACCCGCTCTGCAGAAACATTGAGAAACACATAGCTGAGACATCTCTTGAATTTGTATTTTGTTTTAAAAGCAGCCATGTAACATTTACAGATGGTGATGTTGGGCAGAATTCTCCCCTATTGTGTTTCTTCTGTAGTCACTGCAACAAAATCTGAGTAATTCAACCTCGTGTCGTGGGTTATGTCCCACACTGCCAGAATGAGTGGCGATGACACGATGATTGTGGTACATGATTAAATAGGGTGTGTGATGATCATCATGATTTATTAAAAAAAAAAAAGAAGAGAGAGAAAAAGCACGACTGGCTTAGATGGAAGATGCTAATGTGTCATGTTGGGAGATCTGTATAGCAGTCCTATTGGTTGGGGTTTTTTTGGATCTGAAAAAGACATTGATTGTGTGGGCTTTTCTTCTTTTTCTTCATGCCTTTTAACTTTTACTTTTGCTGTGTGGTCCCATGCAGATCCCACCATCGAGTCCTGAAGCTCCTTCCCTGGTGGAGCAGCTTTGTAGTGAAGCTGGCATCTCACATGGTTTGGTTCTTACTGCCATCTGATTTGCATGCTTGGAGTGACGGGAGGGATGGGAGCACTGTGGTGCCTGTGCCGGCGGCTGCTCTCCTGCAGCCTTGTCCTGCCATGCCAGCTCACTGTTGCTCTGCTGCGGGCTGTAGTTTCCACCTGCCTGGGGATGGCTTTGCTGAGATAGTACAGACTGAGGTGTTTTTACAAACTGGAGCTACAGAGAGCCTGGATTTCTTAGTGAAAGGATTCCCCGCTCTTCATCCCCCCCGGCTTTCAATAAAATACTTCTTTTTTTCTCTACAAAAAATTCACTTACAAACTTTTTTTCGTACGTTCAGCCATCTCAGTGAGAACTTTTTGCTTTGGTGCCTTTTTTTTGCCCTAAAGGTATACTTAGTGAAAACTGCTGGATTGACAATGCTGGCGAAAAACGTTCACAGGAAAAAAGCACCATAGGAAAAAAGATGTAATCTCCATGAATCACAGAATCACGGAATTTTCAGAGTTGGAAGGGACCTCTAGAGGTCATCTAGTCCCACTCCCCTGCTAAAGCAGGATTGCCTAGATCACATTTCTCAGGACTGCATCCAGGGGGGTCTTGAAAATCTCCAGAGAAGGGGACTCCACAACCTCCCTGGGCAGCCTGTGCCAGTGCTCTGTCACCCTCACTGTAAAGAAGTTTTTCCGTGTATTTGAATGGAACTTCCTATGTTCTAACTTGTGCCTGTTGCCCCTCGTCCTGTCACTGGGAATCACTGGAGCATGGCTCCATCCTCCTTCAACCCACCCTTTAGATACTTGTAAACAATAATAAGGTCTCCCCTCAGCCTTCTCTTCTCCAGGCTGAAGAGTCCCAGCTCTCTCAGCCTTTCCTCATAAGGCAGATGCTCCAAGCCCTTAATCATCTTAGTTGCCCTACGCTGGACTCTCTCCAATAGTTCCCTGTCTCTCTTGAACTGGGGAGCCCAGCACTGGACACAGTATTCCAGTTGTGACCTCACCAGTGCAGAGTAGAGGGGGAGAATGACCTCCCTCGACCTACTGGCCACACTCTTCCCTATGCAGCCCAGGATTCCATTGGCCTTCTTGGTGACAAGGGCACATTGCTGGCTCGAAGTATGAAGTATGGCTTGATACTGCACCTGGGGTCCCAAATCTCCTTGGTTCCTTACATAGCCCCTTAGCATGCCATAAGGTCTAATGCTTTGCATCCATTAGTATATCTGCTCTCAGAGTAGCTATGAAGAGAAGTAAGCGTTACTGTGAATTTACAGACTGGAAAAAGACGTTTTGGCATGCCTACAGAAGCTGTTAAGCCCAGCCTGACCTGTGGCAAGGGGAAGGGTATAATGAACGAGGGTCTTATGGCTCAGACTTCTGGAGGTGACTGCTGCAGCCATGTGGGAAGAGCGGTGAGGAAAGAAGGTGACAATGGGTAGAGGTGCTGGTGCGGGTTGAGAGGTATCCAAACATCCCAGTGTAGCTCAGTTTGTGCATTCCACCCACTGCTGGGCAGGGATGTGTGTGTGAGCATCTCAGAGTGCAGGCAGGGGAGCTGCAGGTGAATAGGCTTAGTCTGGAGGCACTATAGGGTAGCCTTCAATACATCCTGCTGTACAGATGACCTGCTTTGGGCCTGTGCTGATTTAGGGATACATTTCACAGTGTAGACATGGCCTAAATCTGATTTTCTCACCCTAGAAATCTGCGACAGAGCGGACTCGCACTTTTAGACTAGAGTCTCGCAAGTTCTAGGCCGATGGTTTCGTTAGTTGACAACTAAATCACCAACACCCACTAAATCAATGCATACTCCACTAAAAAGTGACGATTTTGGCAATGAAGATATTTTAAAAACAAAAACGATGTTTAGAAAAGATGCCACTGCATGTATTCTCAAGAATGATTTGGAAGTGTTGGAGGGAATTAGCTACAGTTTCTTCAAAGCAGATCCGTGTGTTGATCCACACTGCACCATCCTTTTAAACATCCTTAGCTTTGCTCAAATGCTTGCTCTGTGGAGGGAGAATCTTCAGGTTATTTCAAAGGTTACGTGATATTTTCTGTTTATAAAATCTACCTACTGAATCACTAAAAGTGGTTGTTTGATTCAGGCTGATTGGATCCAGACATTACTACCTTATAAATATGATAAAGAGATGTTTCAGTGTGGGCTTGATGTATGCTCATGCTATCCCTTTTGGAAGAGCTAGGGACAACCTAAATCTTGCTTTACAGTGTGCTTCTGCATTTGTTTAGAGGTGATGCAATAGGTAGAATTTCAAATCATAGAAAAAATAAACCAAAGTAAACTTCCATGAAAGGAGAGCTTGAAGAACACGTGCAAAAATAATTCCTTTTGGAATATGGTATCCAACAGGAAAGCATTTGTCTGAAACCACCACCATGAACAAGAAGACAAAGTAAGAGCTGTGGTATATGTGTTTATACAGCAAACTTGGAGAAGGGCTGCGCTGATCCTGCAGAGGACAAGTTGGTATGGCTGAGCTGGAGGAATTAGCTGGGGTTTCCATCTTTTGCTGAATCCCGCATTTTTATTGTTGAAGTTTTAAACGTGAAGTTTTTGATTTCAGTGTAGCTGTAATTTTTTACTTATTATATCCGTGTCCCTTTCTTCTGCCATGCTTACCAGACCAATAGCACAAGAGGGAGCCAAGTTTTCTCTACAGGGCACAGACGAAACTGGTAATAAAGTCCTAGTTAAGTTTTGTTTATTTTTTGGCAATTAAGGGGGAGATCTTGTTTTTCTCATGTTTTGCTGGGGTACCCACAAAGTCTAGTGATGGTAGGTACTGCAAGAAATGCATGCTCCAAGAAACATTTGTTTTATTTCAATGTAGTTCCTCTATATTCTGGAGCAAACACTCAGCTCTCTTTTTTAAACCACATAAAAAAAAAAAAATCCCCTCACCCCCCAAAACAAAAGAAGTTTTCCTTCTCAGAAGAGCATCTGTTATTTAGTAACATCTGAATTTCCATAAATAATCCCAGATTTCCCCTGCACAATGATATAAACAATTGCTCCACGCTCAAGCCTCCCCCGTTTCACTGCCTCCCTGCACATGGAGAGCCGGAGAGGACGTGCTGGTGGGGGGGATCTGCAGTGGGACACGTGTTGGGACAGAGGTGGGGTAGGAAAGATGCGGGGCAGGGTAGAGGTGGCTGCTGGGCCCCTGTGGGGTGGTAAAACTCTTTGGCTTTCTGGAAGACCTCCACCAGAGGGGATTTTTGAAGCTGTTGGGTGTTTTGAGCAGCCAGCTTGCCATGTGGTTTGGCTGTGGGTTGGAGAGGGTAATGTTGGGATGGGGATGGGGGATGTCACCTTCCTCTGACCTGAGATGTGAGACTGATATCTCCAGTGGGGGTCCACCACAAAGCTACTCAGGACTGGAGACTTCCCACCAGTCCCGACTCTGGGTTTCTTTAACATAATATTTCTGCAGGAGGAGGCAGAGGGGGAGCTATCATCTCTGAAATTTCTTCCCATTATTCCTACAGTAGGAGGTTTGTTTGTGTAGGTTTTTTTTTAAGCACTCTATTAGCAGGTAATTAAAAAGAGTAGTAATTGAACAACAAAGGATAATGGCTCAAAGAGAAATGAGCAGTTCTGGAGGCACCAACTGCTTCGTAAACTCATGAAATTAATGAAATTCTGCTTTCAGCTTCCTGCTGTAATGATACTGTATTCTTAACAGGTGAATACACAACTTCATAGAATCATAGAATCATAGAATGGTTTAGAGTTGGAAAGGACCTTGAAGATCATTGAGTTCCAACCCCCCTGACATAGACAGGGATACCTCCCACTAGATCAGGTTGCCCAAAACCACGTCCAGCCTGACCTTGAACACCTCCAGGGATGGAGCCTCAACAACATCTCTGGGCAACCTCTTCCAGTGCCTTACCACCCTCAAAGTGAAAAACTTCTTCCTAATGTTTAATCTGAATCTTCCCTCTTCCAGTTTAAAGCCATTCCCCCTCGTCATATTGCTACATGCCCTAGTAAAAAGTCCTTCCCCAGCCCTCCTGTAGGCCCCCTTTAGGCACTGGAAGGCCACAATAAGATCTCCCCGGAGCCTTCTCTTCTGCAGGCTGAACAGCCCCAACTCTTTCAGCCTCTCCTCATAGGAGAGGTGCTCCAGCCCTCGGATTGTCCTTGTGGCTCTCCTCTGGACATGCTCCAGCAGGTCCATGTCCTTCTTATGTTGGGGACTCCAGAGCTGGATGCAGTACTCCAGGCGGTGCCTCACGAGAGCAGAATAGAGGAGCAGAATCACCTCCTTTGACCTGGTGGCCACACTTCTGATGCAGCCTAGGATACGGTTGGCCGTCTGGGCTGCGATCGCACATTGCTGGCTCATGTTGAGCTTCTCATCAATCAGCACACCCAGGTCCTTCTCCTCAGGGCTGCTCTTCAGCTAAGCCTGTATTTGTGCTTGGGATTGCCCCGACCCAGATGTAGGACCTTGCACTTGGCCTTGTTGAACTGTATGAGGTTGGCTTGGGCCCACCTCTGCAGCCTGTCCAGGTCCCTCTGGATGGCATCCCTCCCCTCCAGTGTGTCTACCTCACCAAACAGCTTGGTATCATTGACAAACTTGCTGAGGGTGCACTCGACCCCACTGTCCATGTCACCGACAAAGATGTTGAACAGTACAGGCCCCAGTACCGGCCCCTGAGGAATGCCACTCATCACTGCTCTCCACTTTGGACACTGAGCTGTTGACCGCAACTCTTTGAGTGTGACCGTCCAGCCAGTTCTTTATCCACCGAGTGGTCCATTTGTCGAATCCATGTCTCTTCAATTTAGAGACCAGAATATCGTGTGGGACAGTGTCAAATGCTTTGCACAAATCCAAGTAGATGACATCAGTTGGTCTTCCCTTGTCCACTGCCACTGTAACCCCTTTGTAGAAGGCCACCAAATTTGTCAGGCATGACATGTCCTTGGTGAAGCCATGCTGGCTATCACCAGTCACCTCGTTGTTTTCTATGTGCCTCAGCAGAGTTTCCAGGAGGGTATGCTCCATGATCTTGCCAGGCACAGAGGTGAGACTGAGTGGCCTGTAGTCCCCTGGGTCTTCCTTGTTTCTCTTTTTGAAAATAGGGGTTATGTTTCCCCTTTTCCAGTCGGCAGGAATCTTGCCAGACTGCCACGACTTCTCAAATATGATGGCTAGTGGCTTAGCGCCTTCATCTGCCAGTTCCCTCAGGACCCGGGGATGTATCTCATGAGGTCCCACGGACTTGTGCACCTTCAGGTTCCTCAGGTGGTCTTGCACTTAATCTTCACCTACAGTGGGCGGTTCTCCATTTTCCCAATCCTCGTCTTTGCATTCTGCGTCATGGGCAGTGCGGCTGCAGTCCTTGCCAGTGAAGACTGAGGCAAAAAAGTCATTGAATACCTCAAAAGTCATTGAGTACCTCTTGAGAAACAACTTCTTTTAAGAGGTTTGTTTGTTCCCCTTGCCAGAATATATTTTGCTGTTTTCTGCTGGGTTCAAGTTGCTGACAAATTAAACCATGCCTTCAGCTAGCTTAATTCCCCCCCCTCCCCCCCTTATTATTTTTTAATTGCAAAATGTCAGGGTGCTTAAATTTTTTCAGGGATTCAGTAAACAAGGACACTGCTTTTTCCATTAAGGTCTTGGGATGGCTATTTAATATATCTTATACATATACAAGAAAACCAATTTATCTGGGCTAAGGTGCAATTTCACAGTGAAGCTCATTTTTCCTTGCATTGACCTTGTCTTATGATTATTCCTCTTCCATTTTGTCACAGGTGTTTGCTCCAGACATCTTTTCTATGCTTTGAAAATCTTGCAAAAATTAATTTCTTTATTAGTCTCAGTATTACTCCTTGTCTCTTTAGCGGATCCCTCACCTGCTGACAGCTCTGATGGGTCTTTTTGGGGCAACAGTGCTGATCTACCAGCTTAATTCCATTGGCACCAATTTTCTTTTAAGTGTGAGCTATTGTGCACTGAATACAGCCTGAACATGTCTGTTCAGTATTTGCAGTTGGTTTGCTTGAAGAACAGCAGGAAATAATCCTGAAGGTAAGGGCTGGATGGAAGGGCTACTGGAGGCTGCATTTGTATGTATGAAAATCTTGCTGTTGGAGGTCGAGTCCTGCAAGGCAAATGTGTACAGAGCATGATATTCACTTTGCATCCTAACATGGCAGAGTGATGTCAACTGCTGAGGCTGATCTGATTTGAATTCAACAGAACCTTTTTTTTTATACGGCTCCTTTGATATTTTCATATCATCTTAAAAAACTTCATAGTCTTGGTTGTTTCTTTTTCTTTACAGTTTCACGACAATGAAAAAAATTGGCTGTGATATGGAGACAGAAAGTGAGAATATCTGAAACTGAGTAGTTTAGCCCATGTGAATACTCTCTATCTGCTTTTAAAACTTATGTACCCATATATAAATTAAATAAAAACTGTAAGTCCGTGTAAAGTGAAGTTACCCAAACGCAGCAAGGAAGTTTTGACTTTCTGTGCTAGCCTTTGTTCTTGCCAATGTGACTGACTGCTCAGAAAAACTAATTATTTTGCACTGGTACCCGAAATGCATCTGTGAATAGGACCCCCCAGTCTTCTGTTAGCCAGACCAGCTTTTTATCTCTTGGGTCCTGCTGCTTCTCTAAATATTTCTCTTTAATCCAAAGAACTTGTTTTAGTAGAGGAAGAGACTTCTGGGGTGGGATCCAGGAGTTACCAGCGCTCAGCTGGACTCAGAGCTCTTGCAGTGTGCAGGATAGCAGCAGTGGGTGAGGAGCTCTCTGATGCTGTAAGTTAAGATGGGAAGAAAAGATTATGAAGCCTTCCCTTACCCAAGGCCTTGAGCAACAATGCTTCTCATTCTGCATGATCCCAGAGGGTGGTGGGATGTGGTCCAGAGGCTCTCCTTCCGCTCCTGTTGTAAAAGCTCACCAAGAAGCAGTTTGCTAAGAAAAGTATTTTCTCTAAAAAAACTGACATATTGTCAGAAATAATATTATTTTAAAGCATTCACCACCTTCATTGTTGCTTAATTGTTTCCTTTCCCTCCTGCTCTAACTCCAAAAAATGAATACGGTCTTAAAGATGAGCACGGTTTTTCTTCAGCAGCACCCGTGGCTTCAGTCTGCTTATTTGGATTTTTACATTACGTCAGTTGCTGAGGTTGTGGTGTGCCTTATCAATGTATGAAATGAAATTCAAGGTTTTGGCTTGGACATGTAAATGGTCTGAGATCTAATTGCCAGAGACTGCTCTTTTCCCCTCCGTGATGCTGCTGCTGTGGGAACTGTCAGAGATGACCAAGTGAGTGCCCTTTGCAGAGATGGGAAGTTCTCTGGCTGTTTGTCATCTTCCCCCCTGAGTTTTATAACCTCCCCAGTAAGCTTCAAAGTCTTATCCTTTCTCAGGGCCCTGCAGAGGGGGACGGCTGGCTGTTGGCTTCACTGCATTTCAGATCAGGAACAGTACCGAGAGTTGTCTTCTTGAGCGTCCTAGTGTTCCCTGGTGCTGAGAGCCATGAAGTTTTGTTGTGATGCAAAAAGTGTATTGATGGAGTCTGCATCGAATGTCTCATGTACAATGTCTAAAGCAGTAAAGAGGTAATCTGTGCACCTGAATGTAGGAGGTGTACACACATACCTGTGCTGATGCCTTCCTCTGAACATCCTGCAAATGCAGGGACGCATCAGAGTTGTACAAATATACAAGTTTGGGAAGATCCTTGGTCAAGAAAGTGTCTCTATGAAGGGGAAATACAAAAGATGGGTGGAAGATAGGCCATGTCCACCCCAGCCCTGCTTGCTCTTGCAGGTGGCTGAGATTTGGTGAACCATGGGGGCTGACCCGTTTGCTGAAAGATAGATCCTGGCACACGTGTGGGTAAAGGATGGATGCTCTTTTATAAGCGGAAGTGCTGCAGCCAGAAGTTTGTGCACTGTAACAGCTCAACCTCTGATCCACCTCCACAGCTGGCAGTGCTGGGGCTCTCATGTGGTGCATGCAAGTTGCCCCATCAGTGTACCAAAGATGGAGCTCCCCATGAACTTACAGGCATCACTGCTTTCTTGGGCAAGAGGCTTGGAGCAGAAAAAGTGCCCATGAACCCTCACTTTGCAGTAGTGCCAGCAGCTGTCCCTCTTTGGGCACAGGCATGCGAGTAAAAACATAGTGAGCTGGAGGGCTGTTGTGGTTTAATTCCAACCAGCAACTAAGCACCACACTGCCATTTGCTGACTCCCCTCCGGTGGGATGGGGGAGAGAATCAAAAGAGTAAAAGTGAGAAAACTCGTTGGTTGAGATAAAGACAGCTTAATAAGTAAAACAAAAGTCATGCACATGCAAGCAAAGCAAGACAAGGAATTCATTCACCACTTCCCAGCAGCAGGCAGGTGTTCAGCCATCCCCAGGAAAGCAGGGCTCCATCACGCATAATGGTTACTTGGGAAGACAAATACTGTAACTCTGAACGTCCCCCCCCCCCCCACTTCCTCCTTCTTCTCCCAGCTTTATATACTGAGCATGATGTCATACGGTATGGAATATCCCTTTGGTCAGTTGGGGAGAGCTGTCCTGTCTGTGTCTCCTCCCAACTTCTTGTGCACTCCCAGCCAACTCGCTGGCGGGCCAGTATGAGGAGCAGAAAAGGCCTTGACTGCTCAGCAATAATTAAAACCATTAGTGCGTTATCAACATCATCCTCGTCCCAAATCCAAAACACAGCACCACACCAGCTGTTAGCAAGAGAGCCAACTCTATCCCAGCCGAAACTATGACAAGGGCACTAAGCGACTGCTGGCTGCTGGGCGGAGGACAGGATACTGTGCAGCTGGAAGGGAGGAAACCGTAACACAGAGGGAAGAGATGGAGGTGGATTATGGCACTAAACCACACAGAATTCAAATCCTCAAGTGCAGGCTTGGCTATAGCAAAGATGTGTCATAATCTCTGCCCAATACTTGAGCCCACCCAGAACAAATTCTTTCATTTGAAAATATCGAAAATATGCCACTGCTTTATTATGAATGGAAAAAAATGCCGTTCTTCTCAAACACACCCTCTTCTTACAGGACATACATGATATTAATTTATGCTGATGGGGGAAAATATTTGTCTATTTTGCTTTGAAAACAAATGATAAGATTGTGTGACAGAGGTCCTTTTTGTAGCTGTGACTTCCCCACCAAAAACTGAAATTGTGATAAACTTTCCAGGAGAATCTTGTCTGAAAATCCTCCCATCTCTATTTTCTTTTCCTTGCCCTCCCCAAAACCAAAGCTGCACACACTTGGTTTGTTTGGCTGGGATTCAGCTCAGCTTTTGATTTTTTTATGACGTTTACATGAATTCTGCACTTGTATGTTTCATTCACACAGCTTAAGAGCCCTGAGAAGGGATGGAAGGGTATGTCCATCCACTGTTCAGCTACTGAACGCATGAACAGTCCCTTACTACCTGACACGTAGGTTGGCAAATATTAAGATCCTCATCCAATCTTCCATGCTTTGCATAGCTAAACCCTTCTCTGCTTCCGCTCCTTGAATTTGTAACACAGCAGGCTCCTGAGAATAAAATTGCTGTCAGAGGAAGGGGCGATGGGCTAGGACAGCATGCTGCCAAAGCCGCTTAGCTTGCGCAGCAGGAGGCCGGGAGACAGTGTGGACTGCAGGTCTGAAGAGCGTCCTGTGCAGCCAAACCCTGTTAAAAGCCTGTCAGAGTTTGTGACGTGGCTGCTAAGGAGAATAAAGAGCAATCCTGAGGAGTCAAACCCAGGAACCGGTGATGTTAAAGTGCAAGCGACACGAAAGAGAGGAACATTTTCTCTCTGGTTCCTAAAGGTGAGGCTCGCTGCCGTGGCTCTGCCCCTCACGGCCAATTGCATCTCTTCCCCCAGCAGCACCTTTGCTGCTTCCTGAGCACCTCCTGAGCTACAACAGGGAGTGGAACCGCTGCAAAACTACCTCTCCCTCCTGGGTGGCTGTCTGCCACCTCAGAAGTGCCAATACTGCTCTGTTGGGTCCCCTAACCCAGCCGGGACAGCCTGCGGCCAGAGGGGACGAGTGCCCGTGCAAGGGGAAGGGGGAGCACAAGGAAACTGAGGAAATGGTGGTTTTCTGAGAGTCTCAAGCTCAGCTACTGGGGCGATATTTTACATATTTATTTATCTACCCGAGGTTGTCTTCTAGATTTTGCTGTCTTGGAAATCATTTGGCCTCAAAGTTTCTTTTCTCTAACAGCACCAGACTACCTCTCTCTTTTGTGCTGCCTTTCTAAGATCCTCAGACAAAGGCTCCGTGAAAAAGGACTGGGTTTTGGAGGTTTACACAGACCCCCCTAAGCGCCATGTGCTGATGGCAGGGCTTGCAAGACTGGCTTTTTTCTAACAGGTAGGGTTTCCTCTGCTCTGCCGACCAGCTGTAGTTGGTGCGCAGTTGCAGAGCCTAACACAGTGCTGTCTCCTGCAGTGGAGACAAAAATATGTAAGACATCTGTGTCAATAAAATGCCCTGACAGGAATTCTTCCATTGCTGCCTGTGATTGAAGTGGCAAAAATCACAGCCAAATCGGGATACAGGTGCAGGATTGTGTCAGCTCGGGTTAGATCCACCTTGGCCCTGTTCTCAGTGGATGCAAAAACTGTAGCAGCTTCACCGAGTTTGGTGGAGCAAATATTTAGAAATAGAGCTGCTTTAAGTTCTCTGAGGTACTGCTAAATCTCATGTTGCAAAAGTTAGCTGCTTACCAGAATCTTGGATGACTTTAAGGCTCCCAGGAGCTCTCTCGCCTCTTCTGCAATAAAGACCTTTGCAGGCAGAGATGCCCACTGAATTTCTGCCAAGAACAACTTTCCTACCTCCAGTACGTGCACGGCAGGGAGGAGAGGGCACCTGGATCGCTGGTGCTCCTGCCTCTGGCTGAGGTACCAGCAGGGTTGTGCTCATTTATCTCTGACATAGTGCATGTGAGGGGCAATGAAGGGGAATATCTGAGGCTCCTGTATCTGGCCCCTGTTTGCCTTCTAGGCAACTACCAGGTTCAAGGGTGGGTGAACGCTCCTTTCCTGATAGGCAGTACCCCATTTCCCACATAACCCACTTCCTACACATCCTTTGTTGCGGCTCATCGTTCCGGGCTTTGCTCAGCAGGAAAAAGGAGCGTATGTATAATCACTCACAGGTGCTCAGCGCCGGCGTTGCTGCGAAGGCCGGCTCCTCGTGGCCGGTCGGGCAGAGCGCAGCAGGTCGTGTTACTGAACATGGTTGAAGTCTCCGGTTAAGGCTGTGGCTGTGACAGAGGGAGACTCCTCATGTTTTCACTCTTGCTCTTTGGTGAGGATGGCCACACGGGTAGCGTGCCGGGCTCTGTAAAGCTCAAAGGGTCCGTTTGGTTTTTTTTTTTTCTACTTACATGTAGTTCATTTTCCAGAAGGAGTTTCTGCTTCTCTGCCGCAACGCTGGAGTAGTCACTAAGAGCCGGTGCTTTGACTGCTTTACTCCTAGTGTTCGGCAGCAAACACAGAAGCTACAAGTGAAAGAGAGCAAGGGGATGAACTCTTTCAGCTACCACAAATCTGGGTAATTACTGAGGCTGTGATCCAGTACTGAAGCAGCAAGTTTCAGGCTTTCTCAGAGCTCAGAAGAACCTGTGGTGTGTGCAACGGCCCCGTTGATGCAGGTGTTGCAGCTTGTTGCACCTTCTGTGCAAATAGATGTGGCTGTGCCTAATTATTGCAGTGCCATTTCTAAGTGTTCGGGGTGCTTTCATTCTGGCAAACATGCAACTTAATGATTGTAAGTCTGCTTCAAAATGATGTGCAAGAAAATAAAGAACAATAGACAATTTGCTGTCTTTTGTGCAGAGGAGGTGGGAGAGTAGCTGAATATGCTATCCTGCTTCTCCACGTGATCTAGCTCAGTGCCGAGACACGTTGTTACAACCCCCGGCTTACACGAGAGAGGAAAACATCTGATGGGAGAGATTTCAGTTCCTGTATGTGTGACCCAGCACGGATGCCCTTCGTGACTGTGGGGTCAGACCAAGGAGAGTGAAGGGGTCCCTCTCTGTGCCAGGCAGGGCAGCGTCCAGCCTCAGCACGTACTAAATGCCATTGCAATTGTATGTGACTGCACCTCGGTTATGTGATGTGGGAGTGAACGGGCTGCTCCAGGGAGTGCTAATACATGGGTTACGGCCTCCTTACAACATTGACCCCTGCCTCTATCTCCCAGGTAAATGGGTGCTTGATCCCTCATGCGGGAGCACTGCGGCCAGTCTGACATCTGCTTGCTGTGTCCCCGGGGTTCTGTTATAACGTTATAACCCAATGGCCTGTGATACTAGAAACAGTTCGTAACTGTTTTGTACCTTGTGTTGCTCGCACCTGTGCAGATTGGATTTGAAAGGCTGACAGGCACCCTGAGCATCCCATCTGTGCACCCTCTGCCCCTGTGAGTGACTCCACGGTGTGAATAACCCTGGTAGACAATCAGGCCTGATTTGGGTTTGATTCTCTTACCATAAATTCCACGAATTATCACAGCACAAGAGAAGAAATTATGCCTAGATTGGGCTAGATTTAGCCGCTCGATTTGGAGACAGAGTAAGATCTTTCAAAACCCAGACAATCTATCCCAGCCCCTCCTACCTCCTGTTGTAAGTAATCGTGCTGATTCTGTACGCTGATAAAGCTTCTTCAAATCTGGGATATCTTTTGGCTGCATCTCTCCATCCACTGGAAATAACGCATCCCCCATCCCCCCCAGTCCCCTCCGCCCGCTCAAATTCTTCAGCTGCAGCAGGGCAAGCAGCCAACTCCTTTTCTGAGCATCTCTTGTCTGAGGCTCCATCCAGATGCTTCGGGAGAGAGGCCTGATCAAAGCGGACAGTGCTGCGATTGAGCCTGTTCGCAGGGAGCTGTGAAATGGTGCTGTACTCCCCGGAAAACGCTGCAGCTCTCTGTCAGGCTGCTTTGACGAGGCCATGCTGACCTGCCCGGATAACCTCAGCAATGATGTGGTCGGTCATCCCCTGCATCCAGGATGGCACAAAAGACAGAAAGAGATAAACAAACTTTTGGTTGGCAACGTGAATGGTGGAACGGATTTAATTTCTCTGTGGGAAGGCTGATTTGTGAATCCTTTCTGTGATATTATTTACCCTTCCCTCTTTTCTTGTTTTTTAACTACAGCGAGTTGATGACCTTGCTGAGCATTTCCTTGGCTGAATGATACATATAATTTGATGATGAATACGGCAGCAATAGTAATTATGAACTCTACAAGAGAAGTTGTGTTTACTATGGAAAGTTTTTCCAGCTTGTGTTTCATAAAGGTTCTATTTACCACAAAAACCCACAACGTATATCGCAACCTATAAACTCTTGAGCGTTTTGAACTGTTACCCGCATACAGTGTGGGTAACACTGCTGACAATTTTCTGAAAGGCTTAATATAAAACTGTTCAGCCAGCTGAAGTAGGATGGACTTGTCCACACTGTAACCCATACATATGGCATTTAGAGTCATACATTTCTTTCTATTATATATCTCATCATCTACAGTTACTGCTACACCCGATTTTATTTCAGATAGCTTTAAGAGTGCATGTGAAGTGAGTCTGACAGTAGGCTTACAAGAAGCTCCCCATCCCCAAAACTGCATTACAAGTAGCTTAAAATGCTCACGTTCTTGGCAGGGTGAGCTGAGACACCCCAGGCAGCTTGAAGCCCAGTTGCAGGACTGTTCAAGCTGCTGGAGCCAGACCTTTTGGCTAGTGCTTTTTAGGATAGGCACAGGCATTTTGCTGTTTGGATAGTCCCTACATCACTAGGAGGCTACGGTTAGGCATCTCTACTGCTCCTGCTACTGTTTTGGGTAGAGGGAAGGCTTCATGCTCTGGGATTGCAAATCTGGCTACCTGCATAAATACTGGATTAAGGCACAAGCGCCCGAGTCATTGACAGTGACAGTTTCTTTGATAGGAATCCAAAATTACAGATGCTAAACTGTTTCTCCACTTAACGAGTAAGTAGATGTTCCCATTTCGCCATGTCTGATGTGCAATAGCGCAGTGGGCAAGAAGCTAAAATCCCAGGTTCTACCACAGCCCCATGTGGGCTACGTGACTGTCTTGGGCCTGCCAAGTGTGATAGGAAATTGGGTGAATGTACTCCATCAGGAGAGCTCAACATAGACAAAAAAGGTGGCAAAATTGTCACAAACCTTTAAATCCTCATTTTTCCGAGTGACTTGGTGAAAATTTACATTAGTTCCTGTTTTGTCTCAGCAAACTTACTCATACCTCCTAATTTGGGCTGGAGGTGTTCCAGGTAAGGTGTTTGTGTGTCCTACTTACCTGGTTGTGATTTATCCTCATGTCACATGGATGACCCAAAAGTGGAGTTATCATAAAACATGAAGTGTTTTTCCTCATAATTTAGAAAAAAAGACTTGGAAATATAATTTTGAATTTTTTATCAAAAATACAAAAGAAATTCAAGACCCGACTGCGATTACTTTCCGTCCCTTCCAGCTTTCTGTTATGAAACACATTTATTATTTGTGAACTGCTCTGGTAAAGGGCAAGTCATGTAATTCCTGGAGAAGGATGATCTCAGGATATGAAAGACTCTAAAGTGAAGCCAGATGAAAAATAAAGATTTGGGGGATTTGCTTTTATATTTGTCTCCAACTTGCCAGTTTTGTTGAATATGCCTAGGTGTTGCTTGTACCTGTGCGTTTTCTGGACTGGGGTCGTGGCAGAAGTAGCAAACGTGCAACAGAAACCTTGCCTAAGAGTATAGGTAATTACATGACATTTTAGAAATTTTTAGGCAGATTTGAAGCCTTATGTCCGATGTTTTCTTCCTCTGTGTTTTTTCAAATATTACCATAACCCTGATTAAAAATACCAGGGCCACAAATGGTAGTCTGAGAGTTACACCTCCTACTGCTAGCACTTCTGCTCACTTTGCATTTTGTTAAGTATTGGGAAACACACCGCTGCTTCTCTGAGTGAGGAACTTTGCTGGTATATTAGAACTTTTTGTGTGCATGTGAGATGGGTATTGCTGAATGCAGCCTGTGAGATATATACCATAGCAGATTTCTTGACTTAAAACTGGTCTCCAGGTAACTTTGAAGAACTGATGGGCAATACTGCTGTCTCTCTTGTTGCTGGAAGTGCTGGTTCTTTAGAGTTGGAACATTCCTCCATTCCCAATATTAACACAGTTATATTCTTTCATGTAACTTCATGTTGAAGTGACAAGTGTGGAGATGATAAAGTAGTCATGAATTTTGTTGTCATTTCCTTTACATTATCTATGGTTCTCCAATGTTCTGTCAGCTGCAATGTATGTGCAGGTGCTACTGCTTTTTCTGCCCAAGACCATCTCATAGCAACACAGACCTCTGTAACCCCATGGGTCAGTTATAGTGTTTCTTTTGTAGTGTTATTTCTGCAAATCTCCTCGGTCAGGCTCAGAGGGCAGCAGGACTGTTTGCTCTCCGGCTTTAAGCTGCCACACTCAAATTACACTCGCCCCATGTTCTTTATATTGCTTCCCTATAAAGTGGCAGTTTGATTTTAAACTAGAGGTGTTAATTTTAGATTTTGGCTGCATTGGATGCTTCCTGCTTTGGCTGTTGCCTTCACAAGTATCACAGGAGAACAGACTTTTCATCATCTTGTATTGACTCAAGGAGTGACAGGACCTTTGCTCATAGATGAAACATGCTCTGTCTTGAAATTTACGTGATTCTCCTTTATATGTATTAATGTTTTGGGTTGTGAGGTTTTGGTGTTTTTTGGGGGTAATATTCCAGACTTCTTTGGTTTGACAGACATTGGACTTTTTATTTTTCTTAAACCTCCCCCATTTTTTTGGTGGTCTTTTTCCTTTCAGATATTTATAGCCCATCCAAGAAAGCATCAAAGTCCACATGCACATCGCTTTCAACTCAGGAAAGATCTTAAGTATAGCAGGCAGGTGCCTTGTTCCCGCTGAGGTCTTAGTCACCTACTGACACGCTTAAGCTTTTGTTTGTGTGTCTTCTTAAACAGAAATTTCCATTTAGTTTTTCTGAGAGAACTCCCCTTTCATTAATAAATTGTTTTATTTGGTAAATGAAATCATACACCCTTTGGTGGCTTGATGAAGTGGCATTATAGATGACTGGCGAGACCTGAAACTTCTCGCTCTGCTTTACTGCTTTTGTCAGTGCTAAGTAAATGCAGTAGCCAGGCTTGGTCACCCAGCCAGGTGCCTGGCGTGGATGGGAACAGACATAGCACAGTTCACGTCTGTGTAGCTCATCTCTTCCTCCACCAAAGCAGGGCGGTCCTGTCCCCGCTGCTTATTGTGGTCATCCCTGGGTCACTGCAATTGCCAGAACGATGGTAGAAAATTGCCTCTGGGTGGGTTGGCTGGCTTGGGTCCTGTTATTAAATCCACACAAGAGCAAGGGATTGCAAGGGTGGTGTGTGGCTCTCCAGGTAGGAGTATTTGGTACCCGGGCTGGAGGAAAGGTTGGACTGTGGATCCCAAGGCAGGTTGTTCAACATTCAGTACAAAACATTCGTGGTTTTAAAAGACTTTTTTTTTAAATCCATCTTTGAATTTTGTAGCTTGTAGTTAATTTTGTTAGATTATTATCACATGAGTAAAATACTGAACTCACACTGAGCAAAATCTAATTAAAAGCATTAGAAGATTTTGTATAAGTGTTATAAGAAAGACATCAGTGAGGATAAAGTTATGATAACTGTATTCCCATGCTAATTTCACAGTCCTATTGATCCTGCTATCGCCTTCTTAGATGATATTTCAGCACAGCTAAAAGCCTCTGCAGCTTGACTAAACTTACTTGGCCCACCCTGTCTAAGGCATGAGTATGGTAGTGCAAAGGATGCAGACATGTTACCGCATGCCTGCAGAGAGATACGGCTTGTGTTGTGCAAAAGGAAGCAAATAACCACTTGCTTCCGAGAGTAAACTGGAGCAGCTGTGTACCGCAGCAGCCACCTAGCCAGTTTAACTGGTTACATACAGTGGGTCCATGGGGTAGCATTCAGCAGGAAATGCCATGTCTGAATTTCTCAGTAGGCTTTAGGAGGTAGTGTTTGGGAGATGGGGGAAGATGAGATAGGATCCAGAGGCAAAGATGGAAGTACACCAGGCAAAACAGACATGAGATGGAGATTACCTTTCACTTTTTGAACGCGATTTAACAGTAGAGTTCAAGAAAACAGTTCATGCCATGTTTCAAGGGATTGACCTGGTGGCTTCACCCTGGTTGAAGGTGAGGGTGCCATCCTGCACACCGTCACTTTGCAGCAGCATCAGCTGCCAGGGCTGCAGAGTGGAGCAGGGGCAGACCTGCGCGGAGAAGGAGAGAGAGAGGCTCAGCTATGGTGTCGCTGCCAGTATCCATTTCTCTCTGTGCTTCATCCAAAAACCTCATTTATCTGAAGATATGGATGTTGTCCAAGTGGTATAAATGGTTAGCTTTCAGCGCATGAATAATGTGGAGAAGGCTGCTTCTGAGCTGGCAAAATGCAGGGTTTGGAGGTGGCTGTGGAGAGCGTGGAATTGCACAGTGACACCGGCCTTTCCCTGTCCCCTGACACAGTCATTGGGGGTTGTGAATGGAGGGCTACAGGCGCTTGTTCTTCTCTGCCCAACAGCTACAACCCAGGATGCTGCCAAACGGTGGCTTTGAACGGTCCTTTTCTCTGTACGTGTCTGTCAGTAAGAAACCAGAGTGCTCATCACTTGGTAGGTATACTGATCCTGATGTCATTTGGGTGCTCATATTCACACTTAAAGCTGCCTGATGGGGGGAAATAAACCCCACATGTTTTATTTTAGATCTGTGAACCACTAAATGACATCTGATGTCCTGAGTTATTTGCCCAGTAGGATGCAAAAGAGGCCCATCATCTTTGGCCTCTTTAAAATCACTGAGAGCTTTTGGAGGGAGGTGAGGGGACAGGACAGGGTGAGAGAGTGCCTGGAGGAAGGCTGGGTGGCTTGATAAGCACTCCTCTCCCACCACGGCGCAGCAGCAGCTGCTCTGCCTCCTTTTGGAGGACATGGTATTTTTGCATTTGTCAGCTCCCGGCTTTGGCTTTTACTGCTGTCACCTGTGCTGTGGGAGGGTGCGAGGAACAGGAGACATGTATGGAGTTTGTACCATCTCTCTGAGAGCTGCAGAATAGGGCAGAGCATGAGGAGATGCTCTGGGCCACCAAGGGCTGGGAGTAGAGAGCTGGCACGCATGGTCTGCAAGTCAGCAGTGTGAGAACTGAGCTGTCATAGAATCACAGAGTCACCTAGGTTGGAAGGGACCTAGTTGAACCTGGACGAGTTCAACCATCAACCTGACACAGCCAAAACCACCACTAAGCCATGTCTTTCAGCACCACATCTACCCATCTTTTAAAAACCTCCAGGGATGGCAATTCCCTGGGCATCCTGTTCCAATGTTTGATAACCCTTTCTGTGAAGAAATTTTTCCTAATATCTGATCTAAACCTCCCCCGGCATCACTTGAGGCCATTTCCTCTTGTCCTATCTCTTGTTACCAGGGAGAAGAGGTCAACCCCCACCTCTCTACAACCTCCTTTCAGGTAGCTGTAGAGAGCAATAAGGTCTCCCCTCAGCCTCCTTTCTCCAGGCTAAATAACTCCAGTTCCCTCAGCTGTCCCTCATCAGACTTGTTCTCCAGATGCCTCACCAGCTTTGTTGCCCTTCTCTGGACATGCTCCAGCACCTCAATGTCTTTCTTGTAGCGAGGGGCCCAAAACCGAACACAGGATTTAAGGTGGGGCCTCACCAGTGCTGAATCCTCTCACTGCAACTTCTGCTCAGCATCTCACCCGGCAGAAGGACTCACACTGAAATACCTTGCTGTGGGAAGGCAGGACCTTGCTGCAGGTACCTGCTGGGTGTTAGCAAATGGGTGCTCCTTACAGGGAGCAAATTTCGAAAGCTGCTTCTGCCCCCACCCCTTTGATCCAGATTTCCTCCACTGGCCAGTGAGAGGGATCAAGAGGAGAGGCAGGACCACAAGGGGGAAATGCAGACACCTTTTTCTAGGAGGAGAGATTTGATGCATGAAAAACCAGCTGATAATCCCTTTCCTGTGCCACCAGGGCAACCTTCTCTCGTGACCGTCTGACTGACCCCTTCAACGTAAAAACTTTTCTTTTTCCTGCACTATATTTAACCAAGCCTTGCTAATGTCTGAGCCGGAACTGGGGTGGGGAGTTTCCCAGAAAAAATGTGAAACCCTTTCTAACGTGATTATTGGTTGTGTGAAGTGAGAGCTGTCTCGGGGAGGGCGGAGGCAGGAGAGCGCGAAGAGCAGCAATATGGTTTTTAGCAGGTGTTGGGGAGAGCAGAATCTAATGAGAATCATAGAAACACTTGAAAGCTTTTTAACTCCATACAGGATTTGCAGGAGCTGTTGATAGGAAACAGTAGTGACCCAACTGACAGTTAAAGAGATGAAAGGAAGCCCTTTGGATTAAATAAGATTTAGGAAATAAAAGGATTAGTGCTGGACAAAAGCTAGATTTAGGGGTTTATTTAACCAGTGCAGTGTGGCATGATGGGATGTGGGGCATCAGAAAGGAGATGAAAGACAAAATAAAAAGACAAATGCGGGAGGTAGTAGAGACGCGAGGAATCAGGACAACATCTCCAAAAACCCTTCACAAATCTTCTTATAATTGAAAATGGCACAAAAAAAGTAGTTTTCATTAGCAAGCCTGGATTCTTTACATAGTAACAAGAAGTGTTACAATGACGGGAAATCTTCTCTGATGAGGTTGTCAGCTCAAATTCCTGCCACAGGAGAGAAGAGCCTATGTTGTCAGCTTACTTGCACTCATAGATTAGATGTCTGATGAGGTAAAATCAGATTTATGTAAATCTGTCACTCTATTAGATTCATAATTCTTTGTGTTTTCAAGTAGGGCCTGCTGAAGGACCATTCTTGTTTAAGAGACCTCCATTTGGAGGTCTCTAGTGAAGTTGACGGTAGTCGTAGAAATTAGGGGTATGCACGTGTGGGTCAAGCAAAGAGCATAGAACTCCTCCAGGCGGCATCTGTTGCAGGAATGTTTCATCTTGTAGCTGAAAAAACAGGACTGATAGGTTTCCAGAGCCCAACTTCTCAACTTCTGGCTGAATCATCTATAGGTGACAATTTGTACTGTTAGGGAGGTATAGAAAAAAAGACACAGTAAAGAGTTTGACTTGAATGGATCGGTTGTTCACTTAGCAACTCCTCCCAAGTCTGCTGAAGACAGTGAAGTGGCTACCAGTGAGTTTGGCTCAGACCTTAAGACAGCGTAGTCAGGTAACTGTGGATGCTCGTGACTTCTGGTAAGCACTATGTGGAGAAAGCACCACCTCCTCTGTTCCAAAGATGTCGTTACTCCAAATCTCCAGGGTAGTCATGAACCTCTCTAATGTAACAAAGACTATCAGAAGAAGAACAAAGGCACCTTTCCCCCCCTGTTTCTAGTCTCCAAAGTGAGATTGGATTCTTTTCTTGTCTAGGTGCAAAAGAAAGTGTATTTTGTGGCCTCATTTTACTAATAGGAAGATTTTTTACAATAATAGATAGTTATGACTGGACTAGGAAGGTTTATAATGCTTGGTGGATGTTAAAGTAATCCAAATTTCTTCTGCCAGGGTTTCTGGAAAGATGTTAGAATAGAAATGTTTCTTCAGACGTTTGCTTTTCACTTGTTCTATTATCATACAGGAATGCTAATAGGGTTAGAAAATAGCTATTAGGGTTAACAAGAAAATTAAAAAGTTAGGAAATGCCTTTATTTGAGTTTCTTGGGAACCTTTTATATGCTACTTCGTAGTTTGATCACCAGGATAGCCCAGAGTAGTTTTTTCGCTGAACTCTGACCTGAATAAGAAATCTAGATACAAATAGTAGATTTAAATTTAGTTTTTTATTTCTTTGTATCTTTTATACTGCTTTCTGTAAAGAGACGTGTTCCAGTTTCTTGGCTTTGGATGGAAATGGAAGCTTGACTGAAAATTTATGGAGAGTGCCTAAGAGACATTTTATTTGTTCAGTAAAATGACCTTCAATATACTGACTAAATAAGAAAATCTTAATAATTTTTTTCATCTAAATTACCCCTTTCATTTATTTTATTATTGGTTTTGTCCATTTGAATGAAAGCAGTTAAAACTTGTTTTTCTTAATAAGCTGGTCACCACATTATTAAGACAAAAGTAATATGGTCCCCATGCAGACATGATTTTCAAAGGTACTTAGATGTCTGCTTGGATTTTCCAAAACACCTAGCTGGATGAAGTGTCTAATAACTCATGATGTCAGGGAGCATAAGTCAGCATCTGTAAGTGCTTAGGTACCCTTGAAATTGGGGTTTTCAAAGTTTGCTTTAAATAACTTGCCTGCAACCCCAGACTCCTTGGCTGTGTCTTCCCACTTCCAAGCAAATGTAGTCAAATCCAAGGGGCAGAAATGTCACTCTTTGGACCACCCTGCAGCATAAGTCCTTACTGGCCTCTGAGCTCTGCAGCCTTGATTGTGCAATGTCCTTGCTTTTGAGGACTTGAATTTACAGCCCGAGCAAATGCTGTATAACTGTAGGCTTTGTTCACAGGCACTTCAGGAGGAGGGTAGGTTTGTTGGTTTGGTTGGATTATTTTCCCCTGTCTTTTTTAAAAATCACAAAGTGTACCCACCAAATCTTGTTGCAGGGCACCCAGCTGACACCCAGGAGACACTTGTGGACTTCCTTTTGCCCCCAGGCCCTCCTTTCCCTGGGCAGATAACTTGGTTAAGTTATCTGAGGGTTTTCATGAGAGCAGTAAATGCCAGGAAATTCTGGTGCAGCTTATTTCAAATCTTCCCATTTCAGAATTTCATATCCTCCTTCCAGGGCATGAGCACAGTACTGCAGATATCTGCCGGTCTAATAGAGATCACTGGAACTTCACAATGGCTAATTATTTTCAGTGGATACATTGGTTGCCATTGGGTTTTCTGTTTGTTTTTGGATCTGAAATCAATTATCTGTCATGGGAACTGTTTTCTTGGCTGGACAACATTTGGAAATTGTGTTTTAAAAAAGAGAAAATGAGGGTATTAATAAAGGGAGGTTTGGGGCATCATATTAAGCAGTGCCACAATACTGCCTATAGGTAGTACATGGATGATTTCTTTAACCGTTATTTCAGAACATCCTGGAACACTAATTTTTAAATAAATGCATGTTTATGATAATTTATTCCAAACTTTGAAAACATCCCGTCATTACTTTCTTTTAAAATTATACTTAATTTGAGTGTGCTTCTGCACTGCTGTCTTCTCTCATTCTTGTCTCCCTTTCAATTAGAGTGGAAGAAACGCTGAAATATTGTTGTGGTGGACTTGAAATTCCTCAACCAGAACATGCCAGAGGTTTCAGGAGAACAGAAACCTCTTTTGTCCTGAGCCACGACAGAATACTTTTCTGTTGTCCAAACATCTCCCTGGGGACAGCCATCACACGTAAACAATTTTTGTTCACTAGCAACAGGGGCTTACCTGGCCATTCCTGCTCTCTGTGTCCTCCTACCACCTCCCCTGACTGAAACCACTGCTGTAAGCTTGAAGGAGTTCACACCCCTCTCAGACACTATCCAATGTCTTTCTTTCAGCCCCAAAATCAAATTGGCAGAGCAAGCAACAGACTGTTCCATGCTAATCACGTATTATAAATAGCCACAGAACAAGACGGCTAAGGAAAATGCATGTGTTTTTTCTTATCTGCGGTTTATTCATTCTCCGAACACACTTTTGTCCAGGTGATACATGTGGTTTAAGCTTAGAAAACTTTTGATATCAGCTTGGGAAACTCTAGGGCATAAACTATATGACTTCAGACTCAGTGATCTTAAAGGTCTTTTCCAACCTAAACGATTCTATGATTCTATTCCTGCCTGGTTTTGTTAGTAGACATGATATACGAAAGTGATTTTTTTTTTGTGTGTGTGTGTGTGTGTGTTCCACTGTGGTAAGCAGCAGCGAGGTGGAATGCTGAAATCCCAGCTCAAATGGGCCGTCTCTCTGTGTAAAGGCGTCAGATGAAGCTTGTTGAACTCAGACCCTCTCTTACATGAGGTCATTGTGTTGATTGTTTCAGGCCTCTGGTCAGCTTTGATGTGAGCTGCAATATTTCTATGATCTCAGCCTAGGGATAAGCTGGTGGGCCTGGACTCAGCAGTGGTTAAACATGAATATAAACCAAGTGGAGGTTTGCCCTGTGCCAGAAGATGTCACTTTCAAGTGTACCCACAAACTCATAGAAAATTGATATCTTTGGTTTATTGCAAATATATAATGGTACCAAAAGAAACAGTATTCCAGGCAAAATAATCTTTAATGTTTACCAGCTCACATACCTTGACACTGTGATTTCAGACTCCAGAACAGATCAGACAGTAACTCCATAAATACTGGTGGAAGGCTTTGAACATATTGTCAGCTTCATTTCTCACAGATTAAAGGGTTTCTGCACTATGTATTTCAGCCCTCCAGTTTCATTTTTTTCCCTTGAGTAAGTCACTGAAGTCAACTTTATGGGGCATCAGAACATGTATCAGATGCGTGTATATAACTGGATAGACACATTTCTTTATTTTTGTCCTTGTGGGTATTTATTTTGAAGGAAGTTACGTATAAACTATCAGCAGTTCTTAAACGACTGAAGCATTTAACTGCTGCATTTTGGGGAGCAGATGGTTTGTCTGCAACTGCTGAAGGATGGTATTCTATGTTTTACATTTTCAAGCCAAGGGAAAGGGAAAATGTAAGCTTACATAAAAGATGGTGGCATAGAAGGGATTGCTTAAACGTTCCTAAGTACTGTCCTCGGGAAATTATACTAAATTGGGCACAGCAGAGGGAGTATGGGAAGCTTCCGTGGTCATGCAGAGGAAGGATTTTTGTAAAGACAGAGAGACTTATAAACTGCTTTAGTAGTCAACTTGAGCAGTCAACCCTATTCCTTGGCCTATGTCAAAGCTGAACATAAAGCCGTAACCTGTGGAGAGAAGCTTGATTTACTTCCCTCTGTCTCTGTGTGCTGTGGGGAGCTGAGCAGAATGCTCTAGCACTGCTTTGATGTTTAGCCGTTGGGTTTAATTTTTAGCATTTTGGTTACACTTCACAAAGTCACGAAGGTTCCCTTTGGGACTGCAGTTGTTGAAGAGTGAACTTAAATGTGGGCTTAAGCTGAAACCTGCTGAAGCTGCTTCCCTGTGCATCCACCACAGGAGAAAAGACCTTTTTGGGAACAATTCTTCCAAATGATAATGAAAAGCTATGAAATTGTCAGTGCAACCCCTGAAAATGAAGATGGTTTTGAAATGGTAATGTGTTCACTGTAACAGGTAATGGGAACATTACATCTGGTCTTCTTCAGGATGAGTCACACGCTTTTCCTCTTTTCTAATTCTGCAGAGACTTGGCACCTCTGTGTGATGAAATCCATATACTGGCTGTGGTTACAGGGCTGAGCAAAACACAAAGCAGATGAAGAGATACAGGTCAGTATGTGCATCTATAGCTGTTTGCCAAGATGACACGGATCCAGAGGAATGTTTGAATAGCATCCAGAAATTGTCATTCCTGAATATACATCCACTGAGATGACCCTAGAGAATACACACCTGGTTTTCACTTAACCAATTGCAGAAGAGATACCAGCTCAAGCATCCTGAGACACTGGAAAAACTCCAGACAGGTCAATGCTGTTGCTAAAATATCCTGGGATTTGGGGTACAATGGGCTAGATTTTTAATTTTGTTCAAAAAAAAAAAAAAAAGATTCTGCCCTAAGGAAGAGGGCAGAAAATGTACAAAATTACTTTAGCTTTAACATTTTGATGAACAGGCCACTTCTTGGGTTGTTTTTTTTTTTTTTTTTTTCCCACTTGCTTGTTTTTGTTTTTATCTTACATAAGCAATAGTTTTTAGAAGTGATTTTTGCAATGAATGATATTCCCCGCAACCAGCAGGCCCTTTATCTGGAAGATGATGCTTACGGACAGAAGATTTCTGGTTTCTGAGATTAACAGTGCAAAGATTGTGTCCTCCATACTGACTGACTTTAAACAGGGGGGATAAAACTGCGTGTACTAAGCAAAAGTATTTCTATTCAGATCCCTGGGAATATTCCACTTCTTAGGACCTGTTATTGTAAAAAAGTGTTTGATGTTTAGTCTAAATTTTTACTTTCTTCGTGTTGTCATTGTCTCTAGCTGTTGCTTTTTTACTATCCTAACTTGTTATTCTTCTGCTGGCTGTTTATTTCTAACAGCTGCTTGTAGCCAGTTAACATATGTCCCCTCAGTGATTGCTCAGCTAAGCTGTACACACAGCAGTTATTCCTTTCAGCTTTTTTTTCCCCTCAGTTGAACCCCCTCTTCAGCTACTTAACATTTTCTTTGGTTTCTCATGGCTTCTTATATGTCTACATTTCTGCAGAGCTGACTGAAGTATCCTGGGAGTGGCAATTCGACTAAAAAATAAATAAATAAGTAAATAAAACCACAATATTTTTTAAATTAAAGCTTTTTATTATGTTGTAGCTCGTGGGACCTCATTGTTCTGGAAGGCTGCATAAAAAACTGAGAGGCCATGATCTACAGAACTATTTCTTCTGCGAGGAACTTCTTCAAAAAGGAAAAAGCCATAGCAAAACAAAACCAACAACTTACTCTACAGACAGAATAGCTGCTGCCAAAATTGTCTTGGTTCCTGGTGGCATTCAACAGGTGCAATACCTCTCTCTGCTTGGTTGTTTTTTCCATCCCCTCTGCAGTCTTTGCTAAGTGAGTTTTCCATGATTTAATTCAGTAATTGTAGGTATACTTGGGCTTCACTCCACAGTTTGGCGGTGGCTTTGTTTCATGCCAGGAGCCTCCATGTGGTTTAAAGCTCACAGTAGCTGGCAGCTTCTTGTTAAAAGCAGTTGATGATGACTGCTGCTGCACTTGAGGTGCTGCACGTGCTGAGATGGACAGACCATTTCCAGACTGAGTCTGTGTGTGGTAGAACAAAGCAAGGTCGGCCTCATGCCTGGAAAATTCCTTGGAAAGTCCAAGGAAGACGTGGCATGGTGTGACCATGGGAAGAACAACCACTTTGTCCCAGTGAGACCTGGAGCACTGGGAGGGCTCCTCTCCTTGCAGATGGGGATGGGAATGGTGACACTTCCAAGCTGTCAATTAGGTTTTGTTCTCCAAATGTACCTAGACAAAGGATCTGTAATGCCCCAAAAGTAGGAATTGTGCAGTCTCCGTGTATAACATACTTTCCCAAGAGTTTAAAGGTTGCTATTGAGCAGCTTCTGTTACCTGTAATTATTTCCTCTGATGGGAAGAGCGAGGTGGGCATTCATACCCAAGTAGCACTGCTATTTCAGCATTAAGTCAGGAATGGTGCCGGGGAATTTTGAGAAGCAAAGCTGCAATTTTCTGCTGTATTTTGCTGTCTCCCTTCATTGCATGTCTGGGAGAAGTAAACAAGATCTGATGCATTTTTACTGAAAATAGTTTTGGCAAAGTTGGAATCTCTTAACTGCAGGTGCTGGAGGTAGACATGATGCTGCACATGTCTGGTCTACTGCATACATAGGGCTCTATCTGCCTTCAGTCCCAGCACAGCTTCGGCCCTCAGATCATTAGGTTCATTTTGTTCAGCCTTCAGCAATGTGGCTCCCAGATGTGTTTTCCGGTATTTCCTTTATAGCTGTGAGGAATCTACAGCGCCAGTCACCCCCGTGTCTGTCTTTTTTTTTCCTGGCATTGAAGTTCTTTGAACAGGACATTCCTATTAACATCAACAGTCAAAAAATGAAATAAAATCAAAAAGCCCTGTCAGGTTTTCATTCTCACCAGGAAGATCATTAAGGTAGAACTTCAACACACGCTTTTGTAGAAATATTTGCTGGTAAAGCGTTGGGCTTCTTTGTTTGCCACTATGCTAAAACAGTTTTCAGCTGGCATCTTACATTCATATGCAGTGTGCCTTCTCAGTCATGAGCTTTGTGGGTATCAGTATCAGTGTTGTAGCTACGATAGTTTTGGGATGTAAATGGTTTATTTTATTATACCAACATATGAAGTTGAGAAAAAAAAAGTGAGCTGGAGGAAGGTTTGTATGCCTGAAAGCTTGTCTGCTTTCTCCAGCTATATGGACTTGAAAGATACTATCTCTCTTACAAATCTTGCCTTCCTTTGTAAGCATGTGGTTGGATAATTATCTTCAACTATTGCTTGGATAAATGGCTTCTAAAGAATTTGGGCACACAAAGTAGCTTTTGCTAAATTGTCTAAAGATGATTTCTAAAAAGAAGTGATTTTCTCTCTATTTCTCAAACACACAAAAATGTTTTTTTTGCCATATGTATTTCTAGGCCACTTTTTAAAGCACATGGAATGATTTGTTATAAATTTTCACATGTATCGCAAAAAATGCAGGCAGTTGTTTTTGTCTAAGTCGTTTTGAAAAGGTGTCACTATGTCTGACTTCAAAGTGCCTGGTAAATCTAGATCAGAAAGGCAATGAATTTGAAATATTAAATCATGCATCTCAGAGCACTGTGGAAAATTAAAAACGGAGGCTGACTAAAAGATCAGAAAAACATAACTCAAGCAGGACGGTGGGAGTTTGAGTTGCTTTCTTTTTTAAATTGATTTTGTTTCACAGGATCTTCCTATACCTCCCGCCGCAATGAGAAAACAACTTCAGCACACTTTGCTTTTTGCAGGCTTTGCGTTTGCAGACTCACCAGCTGGATCCTGAAAGAGGTTTGTGAACTTCGCAGCAAGCAGCTAGTCTGATCTTGCCTGTACATAGTTTTAATTGCGGTATCTAACAGTTGGTTTGTACTCTAAAGCGTAGGGTATACCATCTCTTCCAAAAGTGAATGATGATAGTGTTGCTTATTTTCCATATATATATTCCAGTTTTTGAATCCTGATTATGCCTCAGCATCTCCAGCTTTTGGGACAGCGTGCTCCTCATTTTAATCTTGTGCTTTACGGAGAAGCACTGTGTTTAGCTGCTTTGGATATTGAGATGTGCTTTATTGCACTGATTGCAGAGTCCAGGACAGAATGAAGAAAGGCCCATCCAGTCTTCTCAGCATATGCCATATTTTATATACTTCCATCAAATCCCAGACTACCCGTCACCTTTCTAATGTTAGCGATTCCAGGCTTTACAAACTTTCTTGAGAGAAGCTCTGCCTCTTGGCTAATCCTACCTCTACCCTGCAATGCCCTTGCTGAGGTGGTTATTCCTCCCCTTCCTTATGAAGCCCGACATTTTCTTTGTTCTTGGCTGCAATTGAACGAGAGACTTTCCTCAAGCTCCCTGCCATGTCTCACACTCTCTCTTCTTGAACTGAAAGGGTTTTCAGGACCACGTCAGGTATAAGACCAGGTTATTATTTTTTTTTTTTTGCATTTCTAAAGGGTTCTTTTTCAGTTTTACATTTGGTTTTACCATGTGTTTCTGGTTTTCTTGATCTCTTAGTCTGGTCCGGCCTGGACCAAGCCCTAAATAATCAAATCACCTATCTGTGCTGGCTGGTTCCTTCCACACCTTTTTACAGATATTACAACGTATGTATTAAGCAGTGCACCATTTCAAGGCTCTGGCTGATGACTGTTGCATAGAGAATTCATTACTTGATCCTATCCTTTGTTTTCTAGCCTGTTTCTGGTCTAGCAGCAGCTCTCTGCCTTTCTCCCCATAAGTATGTGACTTTCGTATGGCTCCTGGAAAAGACATTTCAGGTTGTGTCTCTGCTGCACACTAGGGCTGGACCCCAGTCACCTTCGGAAGGATAACTTTTTTGGGCCACCAGTATGACCATCGATATCAAGTGTTGCCTTCAAAAAGGCTGGAAATCCAACAGCTGAATTTTCAGACTTGCCCAGCGGTCAGCTGAAAAACATGTACAAAAGCTTGCTAAAAAAAAAATGCCAGTTCATGATTAAAAAACAATGCTGCATGAAGTATTGCATTTCCCTAGGAAACACTGAACCCCAATTCTGAAGCATTTCATGATTTGAAAGATTGGGATATGCCATGGCAAAGCCTCGTGTGGTTTCTAGTTCTGTAGCCTCAAGTCATTATTCTGCTTTATGGGTAACGTTAACCAGGCGGACTCAATCTTCATTGAGGCAACATAACAATCACTCTGGACCTAAGTATTTTCATTCTTATATTATTTTGTTTATTTTTGTGTGTGTGAAAAGACTGAACTCTCTGTAGTGGGGAAGGGAAAGGAAAGAGGGTTTTGTGTTTGGTTTTCTTTGACCAGCTTCTAGTTAAGCTTTCAAGTGCTGTTAAAATCTAATGTACTCTCCAAGGCCTTGTTCTGTGTATTATAATCTCTAATCATCTGTGCTACAGTTTTCACAGAAGTGCTAAAACCATTTTACCACCACTTCCCTGGCAAGACTATTCAGAGAGTCTTTCAAAGAATGAAACTTTTCATGAACTACAAATCCAAGACATTTGTGAGGCCTTTACAAAAACTTGGCATTTAAATGACTGTGTTAAGTCCAAGAGTAATTTTCAGATCTGCAGTATATAAAATCAGTCCTCTGGCTCCTTGTAAATATCAGCACAGAAAGAGGACTGTGAAAAGTCAATTGTCTGTATCGTAATTAGTAGAAGACAGTAAACGGATATTAAGAGCTAGAAAACAGGTTTACAGAGTAGAAAAGGTCTCCGTGCTTTTGCTTATTCTTCCAGAAATGTATACAAAATTGAAAATTGGTCTCTCTTACTACAAATTTCTGCATTGGTTGATATTATTGTTTTAATAAAGATATCCACTCTACAATAAAAAAGACTTTCATTCAGGTCAAATGTGACTCTCTGTAGAACAAAGCATGTTATTTTGCCCATTTTCTATCCCAAAATTTTCAAGTTCACAATTTGCAAAGGAGAAAAGCAGAGGAAAGGAAGGTACAAACTTTTACAAAGTGAAACAGTGTAAAATGGAAATTTCACAGATTTTTTTTCTCTATTTCTTTACGAGAAAGACCAGTACAATCAGACCTTAAAGAAGAAATACAAAGCTATCGTTTTTTTTTTTTTTTTACCTTTTTTAGAAATGGTCTTAATTTTCAGGTTAGATCCTGATCTGAGCTTTTGATGTTTTTCATCTCATTCCCTTTCCCCCACCCTTCTTTTAAATATGAAAAATAGGGGTGGAATCCATTTCTGATCTCATTTGGCTGTGACAGAAGTCTTGGACAGGATAACTCTACCCGGTGAAAATGAGTGTATATGAGACCAGAGCTAAGGGCCAACTGTTTTTATGGGACAGGTAGATGGCATGGGAAGAATGCATGCAAACAAAGTCCCGCACATTGCTGTCACTCCAGCTTTGGGTGGAGCAAACACGCTTTTAACTTAGTGAACTTAGAAAAATATCAACAAAGCCTTTGCTTTTCAAATCCCATGAATATCTCTCAATCTATGGGACTGTGTAAATGCCACAGAAATCTCGTTCTTGACATTTGACTGATGCGAGATAAAAGATCCAAGCCCCTTCTTTACTAAGGTTTTTGTGAGAATTGGATGGATTGAACTTAGTCATACTCGTGCAGGCAGTGAAGTCGATATTAAAATTACAGTAAGTCCCCAGGGGGAGAGGGAAGTTCCTGAATGCTCATGAATTAGTTTGGGGGTTTGGACTTGGCAGGTGTGAAGAGTTTGCAGGCTAATGGCTTTTGGAATTAATTCCGAGATTGTTTCTAAATCTTGTGCTGTATTCACACACTGTGACAATAAATCATTACATGAATATCTAACACCTTGTGTGTGTCCACATAATTCTTTTTTTTCCTCTTAACACTTCCAGGTATGAGGAACACTTGTGTGGTTACGCTCTGCGCTTTACTGAGGGGAGAAGAGGCGCTCAGTGAATTTGCCCATGCACAGGAGTCTGTGGCAGAACAGGAGGCTGAGCCCAGTTCCTGCATCCCATTTTTTTTGTGTAGTTACACAACCAGTGCGCTTCTCTGTAGGTATTTTCCAAGCCTTGCGCCTACGGTGGGAGTTAATCTGAAAATCTGAATGTTGTAATTATCCAAGGTAAGATCGTTAAGAAAGAAATATTTTTTTGCCTGCACCTTGTTTGATGAAGATAGCTGCACGACTCTCAGACTGCCATATAGATGTCAACAGACAGCTTTATGTGCATCAATTTAGAGAGCAACACACCTGCTTACTTGACAACCACCTCAGAAATTCAGGGAGTCTTAGCAGTTTTACTTTGCTGTCCTTCCATGGATGAGAGGTGTGAGAGATGCTGCCGTATAGATCTGACAGTAAAGAATGAAGCAGCCTCTCTCCTCAGCAGTGAAATGTGAGCGGTTGTGGTAATTTACAGACACTTTAATCCCTTGCTGTTAATTTTGTTTTGGAACAAAAGGATGAAAGATCTTGTGCTTCCTAGAGGCCATAAGCCAGATCGCCAAAGAAGAAAGTTATCCACCGCAGACAATAATAAAAATTTAGATATTGATAACAACTTTTATCTGTCTTGTGCTGTGCAAGCTTCTATCTTTGAAAGTTTCTGAAATTTAAAAAGCTTTCAGAAGAGCACTAGTGATTTACATTGTGGTGTAGTATCACAACAGCTCTGGAGACAGCTCTTACTCCTCTGAAAAACATGGCAGGATATTAACAATTCTTTCAAACTGGAGTTGAGCACTTGAGACCAGTGGTATTAACCTCTGAAGGGTGAATGTTGACAGGTGTTTTCTCAGTTCCCGTTCCTTGTCTCCGCTGCAGCAGTGTCTCCCCTAATACACCGTATTAGAGAAGTCAGCTGTAAACATGTCATGAGCATATCGTAACACCACATTACATGTAACATTTCAGAGCATGAGCACATCTCAAAGCACGATACAAGGATCTCATGAGACAGCACTAGCGACTTTACCATGCTAATTTCTCTTGTTCCTACAGATTTTTTCAGCAACCTGAAATAGTAGATCACTTATGTGAAATATATGTCTGAAATATTTTGGATTTTTCTTAATCCCACATCTTTGTCTGGATGCAGCACTTGTATTTTTCTACCAGGACATATTTCCGTGGGGCAAAGCACCTGTTGGGTCCTGGGGTGAACCAGGTATGAGCGTAACCCACCGATGGGACAGAGCTTAGCACGCTGGCCTACTGTATGTCTGCAAACCTGAAGACTTAGAGCTCCTATGTTATGTTTTCTTATTTATCTAAAGTAATGGCTACGTGATCTTTTGCAAGGAGATGTGAGCTTGCTCTGTCTTTGCTCTGAGCTGACTGGAAGCCATATAGCAAACTAGCATGGCACCAGGCCTAAACTAATACGCCCTGCTTCTCAGCTGAACTTTATTAGCTTGGGCTTGGTGCCCTGCTAACCACAGCTGTGGGTTTCTTGTCAGCTTGGGAGCACAAGCAGAACAAGCTCAAGTCTCTCTGCAGGTAGGGCTGTAGGGTTTTAATGCTTTTAGGAATAGGGTTAGCGTTAGAAATTTGAATGTTTCTTCTTTCTGTCCTCAAAACAAGACGTGAGGTGAGTTGCATGTCCTTCCATTTACAGCCCCTCTGTCAGCAAGCCCAGGGTACTTTTTAGTCGTTGTAATCTTCATTTTGCTGTCAGAAAGTCATCTTTGGTGCCATTAAGTAGTCTTTGCCTTTGCATTCCTTTTGTAGTTGAAAAGACAGTGATTTTTCTAGCTACTTTAAATAAAAAAAAAAAAGAAAAAAAACCAAGCAAACAAATTGTAGAATTTTAAGAAAGAGTAGCTGAGGAAAGACTTGGAAATTCGTGTGGAAGAAACAGATGTTTCTTGGAAATGTCTTCAAATTATTTAATCTAGATCTCTGATCTGGAAATTGGCTTGCTTCTAAGAACAGCTTGTTGGGAATTTTCCTTGTAAAAACATATTGCTGGAAAATGCCTATTTGTGAAAACCAAACCCGGCATTTAGCAAAAGACAAAGTGTCTTGGGGATAGTGGTCCTTCTCTGGGTTCTGTTTCAATCCAATCTGAATGAAATTGGGTGGAAAACTTCAGCAAAGGTGAGGGCTGGCCTGCTGTGAGGAAGCTATCACACCTTCTGGAGTAGGCCTTCTTTGTTGACCATCTTTGTGGTGTTCAGTTTTGTAATGACAGGGTCTGTAGTTCATAGATTCATGGCACCTGGGAGTAAGGGGGTACGCTGCCTGCTGAACTATTAGCTTAAGCGAGTTCTGTTCTCCCCTTTTTCACTTTCCACTTCTTCTCACACCCAAACACTTGCTACAGTTGAAATGGGTGCTTACCTCTTACTGATAAATTTGAGTTTGACAAACTGTTTTTTTTCCACAGCAAAATTTGGGATGAATGCTTAGCTGTTCTTTCTGCCTGTTCAGAATTGCTCAAGCCTTTTGACTAAGCTTCCTAACTTTGAACAAGGTGGAGGTATTGAAAGAATATCCAGTTACAGTACTTTTTTCAGACTTTAGCTGAAACTAGATAGGAGGAGAGCATATGAAAATAGAAATCAGTTAACAAAAATGTTTCCATATCAAAAGCTCTGTTTTCATTTGTTTCTCTATTTTTTTTTGCAGAGATTTGATTAATGTGTTATCAAGGTATGCAAATTTGTCATTTTACATAAACTACTATCAGTTTACAGACACCGCTGTAGTTGCAAAAAACTGTCTCCAAAATGCATTGGCCTTATCACTAAGGGGATATTCAGATAATTTTTTTCTAGCTCTCAAAAAAAAAAAAAAAGCAGACAAAAGCTCGTGTTTTCCACCTTCACACTTCTCTGTAAAGTCATGGAATCCCATGGGTTTGCTTGGGGCGGAATCCAATACTGAATCTGGAGATCCGGTATACATTGTCTGGCAGTTGGACATTGTTGCACACCAGATCAGTGAGAGGGGAACTGAGAACTTTGGATGCTGTCTGATGCCTCTATGTTGGGGTCCTCCATGCTATTTTGAGGGAAATATTCATATGGCATATCAGAGGGTAGCGCAACCAGCCTACCTTCTCCTTAGCTGTAGAGTGGCAGCTATTTCCCAGAATGAGACAAGACTGCCTTTGAGCAAGTAGATGTTGTTTACTACTGGGAGTGCCACGGCTTGCATGTTGTTCATTTTTTTGTGCTGGTAGCCAGGGTTTCATACCACTGGAATAGGACAGCATTTGGAATATCATGTTATCTGCTCGTAGAGGTGGTATAAGGATTTTGCAATGAACGTCTCTAGAATTCCTAACACCTGTTCTTTGTAATCCTATAAAGAAAACGATGAATGTGTTTTATTGTTTGTCCTTCAGGGGAAGAGAGATGGGAGCCTGCATACCAGTGGGGAAAAAGCTTATCGCAAGAGATGAGAAAATGGCTCCTTTATGTATGAAGCAATGAAAATGTGTCTTGTAACAATGGAGGTTATACTTTCCAGGCAAATCAACATTTACAAAATAACATGTTTCCACTTTTCTGCTTCTTCTGGACAGATACCTTGTATTTTAAATGTGCTTCATTAAAGCTGATGGAAAAGTGATGTTGAAATTCAAATGTTTATTATCTAGAGGCAGTTTTCTAAATTTTCTATTTTCTACATGATTTTTACATTACTCAGCCATGGGAAATAATCTGATGGGGGTGGATGGATGGGGGGGGGAAAGGAGGCTTTTCTTCATATTTCTTTCTGTGATTTTTTTTTTAAATTGTTGTTGTTTTGTAGTGGGCCACATAAGCAGGCCACACATTTGTCTCCCTTGATGGAGTGTACTGAGCTTCCGTCTCTGCTCCACCGTAGTTGCCTCAGTAGCAATGGAAGATGATACCACAAGTAGTTTATTATTTCAAATGAAGGAAGGAAATAAACGAGCAGATAGAGCTGGCTTTTTTCTTCGTCATCTGTTATTTCTTTCTGATTCAGTAAAAGGTTAAGGGGAACATGACCTGGGTATTAGAGGACAGAAGCAACAGTATGTACCAGAGATGAACTGATAACCAGGTTCTTCACAGTCTGCTAAGAGGTGATTCCTTCTTCTACACCGTTTTTTCCCCCTCTCCCAGTTTGAGCGTGCTCCCTGGGCAAGATAGAGGACTGAGTTTAAAAAAAAAAAAATGAAACCCTAAGATTGGTTTAAAAAATCCTTGAGCCTTAAGGGAAACATTCATTAAAGTGCGATGCCAGCAGTCTTGTCCCTGCTTGCAGTGCTGAGAGAGTGGCAGGGCTAGGACTGTGGCCCTTAGCTTTGTCTCGTAAGCCTTACAATCCCATCATGTGTCAATGCTTTCATGATGCAAGTGAAGTTAATTAAAAGTGACGGGGTGAGAAAAGTTCCATCCTCGTGGAAAAACTGCAGCACTCAAAATTTGGTTTTCTTTGTTCCCCACTGGAACAAAACAGACACTTAAAACTGCTCCTGAGGGAAAACCCCGAATTAGCCTAATCTGGGTCTTGAAAACCCGCAATGAGTTTAAGCCAGGTCTTGAATCTGGGATTTCTTCACTCGAAAGAGGGTTGTGACAACTCAGTTGGTTTGGGTAGCAGGAGGTGGTCTTGCTCAGTCTTGAAGAATGATAATTTCTGGGTTTTGCCTCTGTGAATATGCTCATTGATACAGGAGGGATTTTTTTTCTTTTTTATTAAGAGATATTTGACCTCTCTGAAGTCATTACTCGGGACAGTTTAAATTAATAAAGAACAAAGTGCATGCCAGACTTGCTCAATAGTTTCTTTGTTCTGAAAATAACTGTAAAATGTCTAATAATTGACCAAACCTATATGAAGCACTGTGTTACAAGGTCAGGGTAATGGATGTAGTATGTACATGAACTCGGGAGATGTTTTTTCCATCTCCCTTCCCCTTTGATCACAGGTGTGTTCTGTCATTCCACTTCAGTAACCAAACAGATTAGCTCCTAAAATGAAAAATGGCTTGAAATTTGATATAAAAGACCTAGTGTCCAGGCCAAAAGGAAAGGAAGAGGGAGAGAAGTAGCTATAAATTACACTGTCTTCATATTGTGACACTGGCGGCATAATTTTCTACAAAGGAGATAATCTTTCCTCATTATTCAGCTGGCCAATGAGGTGCACAATTTTTGCCAGAAGCAGGAAAAGTCACTGTAAAGAATGTGTCAAGTTATAGTTTGCCAAATTAAACCTCAAAAAAAAAGGAAAATAACTGCTATCTTGATGTCTACAGTATGGTGACAGCTGGGTCACCTCTGTAGGCAAAGAATCTAGATTCACAAATATTGAATGTGGTGAATGGGTCGACTAACTGACCTTGAGAAGTTGTGTTGTCCTGAAAAACTATTAAAAAGTTGTAGCTGATTGCAGGTTTGTGTTTTATCACATACCTAGAAATAAATATTACAGTATTCTTATCAAATGTGCAGGAACAGCAGATATGGAGAACTGACTGAAAAATTAATAACTTGAGTTCTGATATTCTCCGCTGTTTGTTGTTTTTGTTTTTTTTTTTTTTTTTTTAAACTAGAGTCAAGATGCCTATGGTTAGCCTGCACCTTTTGGGTTTCAGAAATCCTCTGGAACTTATGCGCACTGCTGTGGCTCTTTTAATTGTGACCGTACACACTTACTCATATTAAAATAAGTAAGCATGGCTGGAAATCTAAAGGACACTTCTCAAAGTTCAAGGGTTGCTTGAAGAGCTAAAATGTGCTGGTTGAGATTATTGTCAAATTAAGTTTGAAAACATTTCTGGATGTTATTGGTATTCTTTTTCAGAGTGGATTTTGTTAGGTAGAGTGACTTTGAAATAATGGATAAATGAAAGAAGTTCCTATGCATGAAAAGATGACAAAACGCTTTCCTATTTGGCTGTATTTTGTGGGTTGGCATTGGGGCCTAAATTATAGTGTGCACTGTAAATCTCAAGGCAAACACTGGGATCAGTGTGATTTACTTGGCTGCAAACTGTCAAACTCTCCCACCTTTATATACAGTACAGGCTTTGCATATTCAGAGAAACCAGCTAGCTGCGATTCACTGTTTGCAGAAAGCAACGGTAAATCACCTTTTCAGCAAGACTAGTACATAAATCAACGAACAGTATATTCCTTTGAGACTCTCAAACCTGCACAGGAAAGCCACTCTAAAACCAGATTAACGGGGATCCTGATTTACGGTTGAATCTAACAGCCAAAGTCTATTTTCAGAGATCTGAAATACTAGATTTATGCAACTAATCTAGGTGACAATCTTATGGCTTTCCACTGGTGCTGTTTATTCATTTTTTGCAGATACGTAGGAGCTCAAAGTATCTACTGCTATGTGTATGCACATATGTTCTACACTTGTAGGGGTTACTGCTATTCAACTGAAATGGGCAATACCATACCTGCTACTGCAGAGCCTCTGCGTGGGTCCTCTTTTCCTTCCAGTCATCCTTCCGCTGTGGTTTGTCTCTGTTACCTACTGTAGTACACTGTTGAACATCACACCTGGAATCCTTACAAAGAAGCAGGTGACCCGGGTCTTCAACTGGACTAAGGAAACGCTACCATTGCAGTCAGCAAACTTTATTTCCCCTCATTGATGTGGCTCACAGTACAGGGTGTGTTGTTACAGCTACGTGAGCTGCCCGTCTGGCTGTCAGAACTGACTATTTGGTCATCCTGTGCTTCCTTCTAATCAGTTAGCAGACAGCCGTACCAGGACTGAAAACAAAGTAAACAGTGTGGAGGCAAATATATAAAAAAAAATATTTTGTCAATATACCTCATAAATTAAAACCCATATGTGGTTGGCTGGCTGTAGTCGAAGATGTGGAGGTGGCTGTAGCGTTTCGGCTGGGGTAAAAAGACTTTTACAACAATAATATGGATGTGAATGAGCTTTTAAAGAGGGGAGGCGGGAAAATTATTCTGCCCTTAGCTGGACCGCAGTAGCGAGCTCCCCCACTTTCTAGGGACTGAATCGCAGAAAAGGTAATTTCATATTCATAACACCGCAGGCTGGATATTCGTAATTCCTATGTTAAATATTCCTATCCATGACTTCTTCAGCACTTAGTTTCTCTGTATAAAACTACAAAATCTGAGCCTCGAGGGTGGGAGATGAGCACGGACTGTGTGAGTAGCTACCAGCCAGGTGGTGAGCGGCCACTCGTCTTTGCCCTCCTGTGGAAGTCACGTGCGGTGGAAGTGCACTGCAGCACCCTGGTCCTGGGCATCTGCTCTGCAGAAGATGTATATAGCAGTAGCCTCACTGGTAATGTTTTTCACGACAGGAGCATCAACAGGTGATGCTTATCATATCTTGCAGAACAGGAGCTAGCTATATACAATCAAAAGCATCTCTGTTTAAAAAAAAAAGATAACTTAAAAGTCAAAAGCAAATATTTGTTCGTGGTATACAAAGTTATCAATAACTAATACAAATACTGAAGCAAAAAGACAGTATAATGATTTGTCCTTGATACCAATAATTCAGATGTTTGAATTGTGTGTAAAATGAACCAACAAGTTAAGGAATTATTAGAAGCAGTGTCTCTCCAAAACTTAAGAGACCTTTTACAAAGGCTGCAACTATAAGATTAGTAATAAATTTCAGTGCAAGGAGACTAGCATATTAAATATGAGAAAGTTATTAACTTTTAAATTAACAGTCTCTTTTCCTTCTACAGCAGGTGAATCAAAAGACTGCAAAACTTTTGAGACCAGAAGAAAAATGACTCATATTTTTTTTTCTACATAGTTCTAGCCAAACTTGGTGGTAGTTTGTCTTTTAATTTATTCCTGTACATTTTTGCTACTATTTAGCAAAAATGCTTGTTTATGTTTGACCTGAAGCTAGTATGTGGCTCTGCTTTATTAGCTAGAAATTCTGATTTGGGACTTTGCCACCTTAATATCTACTTAAATAGACCTGGCTGCAGATTGAGTTCCTCTGTCTAGACCCATAGTCTCCAACTCCCATGGGCTGTTTTTTGAGGTAGCCTCCATACCTGGCATGTCTATTCTTTCCTTGATCTTCAGAAACCTACTTTTGTCTCATCTTTCCGTTCTATCGTAATTTCTAATTTCCCCAGGTTTTCACTTATTTTTGTTTATTTTCAGCTGCCAAATTTTTGCTTTTCCTCAGGAAGGGAAGAGGGAAGCTTTCTGAGCCTGCTTTTAAATGGATATAACCTCTATTTTTTTCCAAGAAGAAGAGTTGCAAGGTGGTAAATCCAACTTACTAAGGCACATCACTGCAAGACATACGCTACAGGCTGACTTCTCTCATCAAGGCCAGACCCTGACTCTATAGGTTGTCAGTAGGAAGACAGCTGCTGTGTGTGGGTGAAGCACCTGTAATCAGTGGGCTGAGTCTTACTGGTATTTTCAACTTAAATGTTGTCTAACTTGGAGTTGCCTAAATATAGTTGAGGTGTTCCTGAGGCTGTTTCAGTGTAAGGTCCTTTGCTGTCACATCTCAGTTTTAAGGGGACGATTTCCGTCCTGTGGTGTGATGCTGGATACAGGGTTTAATCCTTCATCGTTGCCTTATAAAAAGCCTCCGAGTTCAGTTGGGCTGTGCATTAAACTGGGGGCTGTGTGGCTGAGGTAAAGACCCTGAGGGATTTGACTCTTCCCCTTCCTTTCCTACCATCCCTTTACTTCCCTGCCCTGTTAGAAAGTGTCCCTCATTCCTGGCTGAAGGCAGGTGGGAGGAAAGTGATGGGAAAAGACTGGAGCTAGGGAGAGGTAAAAAAACTAGATATTCCTTCTCTCAGGTGGCAGTCTTCAGAGAGTATAAATAGCTTGTTAAAATTAATAGCGTGTTTTGAAGATCTCTTACCCAAAATGCTGATTGGTTGTCACCTGCATAAGTTATTAGAAGCACCCTTCCTCATCTTCAGATTAAACTTTACAGTTGCTTCCCTGTCTAGCGTTTCTTCATCTGCCATATTCTCTGTGGCTTTTGCCACCTTGACATTCCCTTCTGTTTTTTATTTGGATCTCACAGAGCAGTGGGCGATCTTTGTGGTGAAGCCAAAATGTAAATGTCTTGCTGTCACTTTGATTTCTTGGCTTGGTGTGCTGGACCAGGGTAGGAGAGGATGTATATGCCACATTTATTTGAAACATCTAACGATGATTTAAAATACAGATCACTGATATAAGCCAGATATATGTGGGAAAATGTGAGTACAGAGGGTATTAACTAAGGTTTTAATTTTGTTCTTGTTGATGTACACTACATCTAGTACCTACCTAGCATCTAAAATTGCACTTTTTTGTGGCCTTGTTCTAATGTGTAAAATCCTACACCTCGCATGCAAAATTCTTATATTATGTACATTGGAGGGTGAACTGGCTGCAATGCAATTGCTGTATCGTTGTCATACGTGAATGAACACCAGCACTGTATGCATGTGTCAGAGTCACTGTTTCCTCAGACATGTTGTTGAAGAAATAAGCATGCTTAGGCAAATTTGTGCTTTTCAAACTGTTGAGTTGGCAGTTGTCTAACGGCATTAGGAAGTTCATTGAACAGCTTGCGATATCCTTTGAAAATCCAGGCCAGCCTTGAATGCTGGCAAGTGTGCCTAGACTATTTACGGTGCTCAGTTTTTAACTTCATTTGATAGCAAAAGGAAGGAAGCAGTTTGAATAAATGTGACACTCCCTTATTACTGTAACTTGGAAATTAATTTATGGCTCACTGTAAAATCTTTCATGCTCCCTGCTATTGAATGCCAAAATCTTCAAAGGACAGCCTAGTAAGGTCTTATTGTATTTAAAGGCTTTAATTATACGACATTCAGTTAAACTCCTAGCAGGATTTCCAAGAAGTTTGGGTACCAAATTCCCAGAGGAATGCACTGAGAGGAGGGATCTGGACTAGTTTTAGAAGAATTTATTCGTTGATTATTTATGTAGTATTAGTAAGTGGAGGGCTTGGTAGCCTTATGGTGCTGGACTTGGTGTAAACATGAGAGGAAGGGGTCTTCCTTTACCATCACAGTTGTCAGGAGAGTCAGGGAATGGGTGAAGGAAGGC